>NW_026284856.1:0-9196 GCF_023373465.1 Oncorhynchus keta | reverse complement strand
GAGGGATTGAGGAGCCCTGCAGACTGGTGGGAATGAGGGAGCCCTGTAGACTGGTGGGATTGAGGGAGCCCTTTAGGCTGGAGGGATTGGAGGAGGGATTGAGGGCCCTGTGAGCCCTTTAGGCTGGAGGGGATTGAGGGAGCCCTTTAGGCTGGAGGGATTGAGGGAGCCCTTTAGGCTGGAGGGATTGAGGATCCCTGCAGAGCCCTGAGCTGGTGGGATTGAGGAGCCCTTTAGGCTGGAGGGATTGAGGCCCTTTAGGCTGGAGGGGATTGAGGGAGCCCTTTAGGCTGGAGGGATTGAGGGAGCCCTTTAGGCTGGAGGGATTGAGGGCCCTGTAGACTGGAGGGATTGAGGCCCTTTAGGCTGGAGGGATTGAGGGAGCCCTGTAGACTGGTGGGATTGAGGAGCCCTGTAGACTGGAGGGATTGAGGGAGCCCTGCAGACTGGTGGGATTGAGGGAGCCCTGCAGACTGGAGGGATTGAGGGAGCCCTGTAGACTGGAGGGATTGAGGGAGCCCTGTAGACTGGTGGGATTGAGGAGCCCTGTAGACTGGAGGGAGCCCTGTAGACTGGAGGGATTGAGGGAGCCCTGTAGACTGGAGGGAGCGAGGGAGCCCTGCAGACTGGTGGGATTGAGGGAGCCCTGTAGACTGGTGGGATTGAGGAGCCCTGCAGACTGGAGGGATTGAGGGAGCCCTGTAGACTGGAGGGATTGAGGGCGCCCTGTAGACTGGTGGGATTGAGGGAGCCCTGTAGACTGGAGGGATTGAGGGCCCTGTAGACTGGAGGGATTGAGGCCCTGTAGACTGGAGGGATTGAGGGGAGCCCTGGGCTGGAGGGATTGAGGAGCCCTGCAGACTGGTGGGATTGAGGCCCTGCAGACTGGAGGGAGCCCTGCAGACTGGAGGGGGATTGAGGCCCGGTAGACTGGACTGATTGAGGGAGCCCTGTAGACTGGAGGGATTGAGGGAGCCCTGTAGACTGGAGGGATTGAGGGCCCTGTAGACTGGAGGGATTGAGGGGCCCTGTAGACTGGAGGGATTGAGGGAGCCCTGCAGACTGGAGGGATTGAGGGAGCCCTGTAGACTGGAGGGATTGAGGAGCCCTGTGACTGGAGTGATTGAGGAGCCCTGCAGACTGGTGGGATTGAGGGGAGCCCTGTAGACTGGAGGGAGCACTGCAGACTGGAGGATTGAGGAGCCCTGCAAACTGGTGGGATTGAGGAGCCCTGCAGACTGGAGTGATTGAGGGAGCCCTGCAAACTGGAGGGGATTGAGGGAGCCTGCAAACTGGAGGGATTGAGGGGAGCCCTGCAGATAGAATGGTAGCAATAACATTCAGAGGTAAACCTCCAGCCATTAGATTGTCCCTGTCAGTGGCCAGCGGATAGGAACCAAATATCTGGCCTCGTGTGCCAAACCTGCCCGTGCGCCTGGGACAACGGGTCCCTGCAAAGTGGGTCAACGGGTCCCCTGCCAATGGGAGAAGCCACGCGTCCCTGCCTAAAGGCAAAAGATCCCCACGAATCAACGCTGCTGTGTCACTGGGGAGCCACAGAGTCAACGGTAATCCCTCGGCAATCCTTCCAACGTGGGCTGAACCAGAACTACTGTCCGGAAACATGTATAGGAGGGTCCGAGGCCACTGGCCGGCCAGAGGTCTGTTCCCATCCAAGCGCATTGCTAGCAGCCAGCGCTGGAACAGCCACATCAATTATAGTCCCAGGGAGCGAACCCTACCATAGAAGACCTCATCCCCAGTAGGTCACATCAATTATAATCCCAGGGAACGAAACCTACCATAGAAGACCTCATCCCCAGTAGGTCACATCAATTATAGTCCCAGGAGAACAAACCCTACCATAGAAGACCTCATCCCCATTAGGTCACATAAATTATAGTCCCAGAGGGGAACGCCCTACCATAGAAGACATCCCCAGTAGACCCATGAACTGTCAAAAAACATAATGAGTGCACCAAACAGAATTGGGTCAAGCAGAGCTGGAACCCAGACACCTCTCAGAGGATAGAATGTTTACCATGTGAATACCCTCCTTATTCCTGACCATGTGAATACCCTCCTTATTCCTGACCATGTGAATACCCTCCTTATTCCTGACCATGTGAATACCCTCCTTATTCCTGACCATGTTAATACCCTCCTTATTCCTGACCATGTGAATACCCTCCTTATTCCTGACCATGTGAATACCCTCCTTATTCCTGACCATGTTAATACCCTCCTTATTCCTGACCATGTTAATACCCTCCTTATTCCTGACCATGTGAATACCCTCCTTATTCCTGACCATGTTAATACCCTCCTTATTCCTGACCATGTTAATACCCTCCTTATTCCTGACCATGTGAATACCCTCCTTATTCCTGACCATGTTAATACCCTCCTTATTCCTGACCATGTTACCATGTGAATACCCTCCTTATTCCTGACCATGTTACCATGTGAATACCCTCCTTATTCCTGACCATGTGAATACCCTCCTTATTCCTGACCATGTTAATACCCTCCTTATTCCTGACCATGTGAATACCCTCCTTATTCCTGACCATGTTAATACCCCCTCCTTATTCCTGACCATGTTCATACCCTCCTTATTCCTGACCATGTGAATACCCTCCTTATTCCTGACCATGTGAATATCCTCCTTATTCCTGACCATGTTAATACCCTCCTTATTCCTGACCATGTGAATACCCTCCTTATTCCTGACCATGTTACCATGTGAATACCCTCCTTATTCTGACCATGTTAATACCCTCCTTATTCCTGACCATGTTCATACCCTCCTTATTCCTGACCATGTGAATATCCTCCTTATTCCTGACCATGTTAATACCCTCCTTATTCCTGACCATGTGAATACCCCCTTATTCCTGACCATGTTAATACCCTCCTTATTCCTGACCATGTTACCATGTGAATACCCTCCTTATTCCTGACCATGTTAATACCCTCCTTATTCTGACCATGTGAATACCCTCCTTATTCCTGACCATGTTACCATGTGAATACCCTCCTTATTCCTTACCCAGGAACATCATGAGCGTGGTCTTGGCGAGAGCCACCAGGTCATACCCGCCATGACACTCAGTATCCCTATGAGAATGATGACGATGTTGGGCATGCCGCAGAGAGACACCGTCACACCCACGAAGCTGGTTAGGAACATCGTCATGGACAGCGCAGAGCCGTAGCCAATTAGGATCTCGCTCCAGCACAGCGGCTGGTTGAGCTCATACAGTGTGATCATGGAGTGCCCGCCCATGTTGGCGAAGGAGAATGAGCCGAAGAGGAGCAGGAGAAGCATCAGAAGGACGTTACGCCTCCTGCTGGCCCCTGCAAACAGTTGGTAGGCCCCGTAGGCCAGCTGATGCATGGCGGTGCGACGCAGGGAGCCGTCAGGGGGCGTCCAGGGGGTCGTTGGAGCGTCTCCTCCAGGATGAAGACAGCGTAGAGCAGGTTGAAACACAGGAACAGAGCAGAGGTGAAGAAGGGCCAGTTGAAGCCTGCTGCTCGGAGGAAGTATCCCGTAGAGAGAGAGGCCACTCCAGACAGCAGGCCGATCACCATGTCTATCCCGGCCATACGCAGGGTCTTCTGCTGTCCGTCCTCACACAGGTCAGCGATGTAGGAGAAACAGCCACCCAGGAACGTCCCCGAGCCCCCCGAACAGGGCGCTGACGAACGACGAGACGATGAGGAGGTAGAGGTTAAGCTCGAAGAAGGAGACTGCCAGGAAGGACAGCGCGTAGAACAGAGAACCAATCAGAGGCAGGATGATGGTGATCTTGCGTCCGCGCTGGTCGCTGTAGGCAACGAGGATGAAGGTGACGGCCAGAGAGGGGATAATGGAGATGAGCTCGGTGTAGAGGGAGAAGAGAGAGACGCCGCCTTCTGCACCTCCTGGTGTAAACAGAAAAAACAACAAGGTAAACAAACAAGTAACCAACAACGACAAGGGAGGTGTCATGGAGAAGAGGGTGGAGTTATTAACGTTACCGCTGCTGAAAACACAATCAATTAAATACGAGTGTAATGGATAATGTCACTGATGGATGGGGAAAACAATCAGTTAAACACCAGGTGTAATGGATAATGTCACTGATGGATGGGGAAAACACAATCAGTTAAACACGAGTGTAATGGATAATGTCACTGATGGATGGGGAAAACAATCAGTTAAACACGAGTGTAATGGATAATGTCTCTGATGGATGGGAAGACACAATCAGTTAAACATGAGTGTAATGGATAATGTCTCTGATGGATGGGAAGACACAATCAGTTAAACATGAGTGTAATGGATAATGTCTCTGATGGATGGGAAGACACAATCAGTTAAACATGAGTGTAATGGATAATGTCACTGATGGATGGGGAAAACACAATCAGTTAAACACGAGGTGTAATGGATAATGTCACTGATGGATGGGGAAAACAACATATTAAAGCACAATCAGTTAAACACAAGGTGTAATGGATAATGTCACTGATGGATGGGGGAAAACACAATCAGTTAAACACGGGTGTAATGGATAATGTCTCTGATGGATGGGGAAAACACAATCAGTTAAACACGAGGTGTAATGGATAATGTCTCTGATGGATGGGGAAAACACAATCAGTTAAACACAGAAGGAACTGTAACATATTAAAGGCAGACAGTTCCACACAGAACACTCTCTTCACAGGCAGACAGCTCCACACACTCTTCATCCACAGATATTGACTGCAGCCTGTTATATGGCCACGATGAAAAAGGGAAGTACACAAAGTGAAAAGGAGAAATGTGTCTCTGCTCTGCTCTGTTCAAGGCCAGTATGACAGCTCTACATGGAAATATAATGTTATTTACATCAATCTTGGTTTCAAGCCGGAGGAAGTTAACCCTTGTCTAAACCCACAACAGGCTACAGGTGGTTCTTGCCTTTCAAAAATCGAGAACAAGCAGGCATCTCCTGAACAAGTAATTAATCAGTCTCCTGTCAACCAGCTACTGTAACTGGTGAGACGTGACCTCCTAGTTGGTTACAAAATAAACATTTTAATTTCATCAGCCGTTGATTGTCACGCAAATAACCGTCGGTCTCGCGGTAACTGACCGTTAATTAACACACGTATCATCTCCTGGCTTCCACACAGCCCACAGGCCCCTGATGCAGTCCTTTAGAACATCCTGGCTTCCACACAGCCCACAGGCCCCTGATGCAGTCCTTTAGAACATCCTGGCTTCCACACAGCCCACAGGCCCCTGATGCAGTCCTTTAGAACATCCTGGCTTCCACACAGCCCACAGGCCCCTGATGCAGTCCTTTAGAACATCCTGGCTTCCACACAGCCCACAGGCCCCTGATGCAGTCCTTTAGAACATCTACATTTTAAAAAGTCTAATAAATCCATGTAATATAGTCTACACCTTCACAATAAATCCATGTAATATAGTCTACACCATCACAATAAATCCATGTAATATAGTCTACACCTTCACAATAAATCCATGTAATATAGTCTACACCATCACAATCTGAAGAAAATGTGTATTATTCAATGGTCTATTTCAGAAAAACAGAATAACTCTTGAGTTGTCCTCATGTTAGGTCCTGTCCTCATGTTAGGTCCTGTCCTTATGTTAGGTCCTGTCCTCATGTTAGGTCCTGTCCTCATGTTAGGTCCTGTCCTCATGTTAGGTCCTGTCCTCATGTTAGGTCCTGTCCTTATGTTAGGTCCTGTCCTTATGTTAGGTCCTGTCCTCATGTTAGGTCCTGTCCTCATGTTAGGTCCTGTCCTTATGTTAGGTCCTGTCCTCATGTTAGGTCCTGTCCTCATGTTAGGTCCTGTCCTCATGTTGGTCCTGTCCTCATGTTAGGTCCTGTCCTCATGTTAGGTCCTGTCCTCATGTTAGGTCCTGTCCTCATGTTAGGTCCTGTTAGGTCCCCGTCCTCATGTTAGGTCCTGTCCTCATGTTAGGTCCTGTCCTCATATTAGGTCCTGTCCTCATGTTAGGTCCTGTCCTCATGTTAGGTCCTGTTAGGTCCTGTCCTTATGTTAGGTCCTGCCCTCATGTTAGGTCATGTCCTCATGTTAGGTCCTGTCCTCATGTTAGGTCCTGTTAGGTCTTGTCCTTATGTTAGGTCCTGTCCTCATGTTAGGTCCTGTCCTCATGTTAGGTCCTGTCCTCATGTTAGGTCCTGTCCTCATGTTAGGTCCTGTCCTCATGTTAGGTCCTGTCCTCATGTTAGGTCCTGTCCTCATGTTAGGTCCTGTCCTCATGTTAGGTCCTGTTAGGTCCTGTCCTCATGTTAGGTCCTGTCCTCATGTTAGGTCCTGTCCTTATGTTAGGTCCTGTCCTCATGTTAGGTCCTGTCCTCATGTTAGGTCCTGTCCTCATGTTAGGTCCTGTCCTCATGTTAGGTCCTGTCCTTATGTTAGGTCCTGTCCTCATGTTAGGTCCTGTCCTCATGTTAGGTCCTGTCCTTATGTTAGGTCCTGTCCTCATGTTAGGTCCTGTCCTCATGTTAGGTCCTGTCCTCATGTTAGGTCCTGTTAGGTCCTGTCCTCATGTTAGGTCCTGTCCTTATGTTAGGTCCTGTCCTCATGTTAGGTCCTGTCCTCATGTTGGGTCCTGTCCTCATGTTAGGTCCTGTCCTTATGTTAGGTCCTGTTAGGTCCTGTCCTTATGTTAGGTCCTGCCCTCATGTTAGGTCCTGTCCTCATGTTAGGTCCTGTTAGGTCCTGTCCTTATGTTTGGTCCTGTCCTCATGTTAGGTCCTGTCCTCATGTTATGTCCTGTCCTCATGTTAGGTCCTGCCCTCATGTTAGGTCCTGTCCTCATGTTAGGTCCTGTCCTCATGTTAGGTCCTGTCCTCATGTTAGGTCCTGCCCTCATGTTAGGTCCTGTCCTCATGTTAGGTCCTGTCCTCATGTTAGGTCCTGTCCTCATGTTAGGTCCTGTGCTCATGTTAGGTCCTGTTAGGTCCTGTCCTTATGTTAGGTCCTGTCCTCATGTTAGGTCCTGTCCTCATGTTAGGTCCTGTCCTCATGTTAGGTCCTGTTAGGTCCTGTCCTTATGTTAGGTCCTGTCCTCATGTTAGGTCCTGTTAGGTCCTGTCCTCATGTTAGGTCCTGTTAGGTCCTGTCCTTATGTTAGGTCCTGTCCTCATGTTAGGTCCTGTCCTCATGTTAGATCCTGTTAGGTCCTGTCCTTATGTTAGGTCCTGTCCTCATGTTAGGTCCTGTCCTCATGTTAGGTCCTGTCCTCATGTTAGGTCCTGTCCTCATGTTAGGTCCTGTCCTCATGTTAGGTCCTGTCCTTATGTTAGGTCCTGTCCTCATGTTAGGTCCTGTCCTCATGTTAGGTCCTGTCCTCATGTTAGGTCCTGTCCTCATGTTAGGTCCTGTCCTTATGTTAGGTCCTGTCCTCATGTTAGGTCCTGTTAGGTCCTGTCCTCATGTTAGGTCCTGTTAGGTCCTGTCCTCATGTTAGGTCCTGTCCTCATGTTAGGTCCTGTCCTCATGTTAGGTCCTGTCCTCATGTTAGGTCCTGTCATATGTTAGGTCCTGTCCTCATGTTAGGTCCTGTCCTCATGTTAGGTCCTGTCCTCATGTTAGGTCCTGTCCTCATGTTGGGTCCTGTCCTCATGTTAGGTCCTGTCCTCATGTTAGGTCCTGTCCTTATGTTAGGTCCTGTCCTCATGTTAGGTCCTGTCCTTATGTTGTTAGGTCCTGTCCTTATGTTAGGTCCTGTCCTCATGTTAGGTCCTGTCCTTATGTTAGGTCCTGTCCTTATGTTAGGTCCTGTTCATGTTAGGTCCTGTCCTTATGTTAGGTCCTGTCCTCATGTTAGGTCCTGTCCTTATGTTAGGTCCTGTCCTTATGTTAGGTCCTGTCCTCCTGCCCTCATGTTAGGTCCTGTCCTTATGTTAGGTCCTGTTAGGTCCTGTCCTTATGTTAGGTCCTGTCCTCTATGTTAGGTCCTGTCCTTATGTTAGGTCCTGTCCTCATGTTAGGTCCTTATGTTAGGTCCTGCCCTCATGTTAGGTCCTGTCCTTATGTTAGGTCCTGTTAGGTCCTGTCCTTATGTTAGGTCCTGTCCTCATGTTAGGTCCTGTCCTTATGTTAGGTCCTGTCCTCCTGTTATCCTGTTATGTTAGTCCTGTCCTTTATGTTCATGTTAGGTCCTGTCCTCATGTTAGGTCCTGTCCTTATGTTAGGTCCTGTCCTTATGTTAGGTCCTGTCCTTATGTTAGGTCCTGTCCTCATGTTAGGTCCTGTCCTTATGTTAGGTCCTGTCCTCATGTTAGGTCCTGTCCTATGTTAGGTCCTGTTGGGTCCTGTCCTCATGTTAGGTCTGTCCTCATGTTAGGTCCTGTCATATGTTAGGTCCTGTTCTTATGTTGGGTCCTGTCCTCATGTTAGGTCCTGTCCTCATGTTAGGTCCTGTCCTCATGTTAGGTCCTGTCCTCATGTTAGGTCCTGTCCTTATGTTAGGTCCTGTCCTGTCATGTTAGGTCCTGTCCTTATGTTAGGTCCTGTCTTGTTAGGTCCTGTCCTCATGTTAGGTCCTGTCCTTATGTTAGGTCCTGTTAGGTCCTGTCCTTATGTTAGGTCCTGTCCTCATGTTGGGTCCTGTCCTCATGTTAGGTCCTGTCCTCATGTTAGGTCCTGTCCTCATGTTAGGTCCTGTCCTTATGTTGGAAGTCCTGTCCTCATGTTAGGTCCTGTCCTCATGTTAGGTCCTGTCCTCATGTTAGGTCCTGTCCTTATGTTAGGTCCTGTCCTTATGTTAGGTCCTGTCCTCATGTTAGGTCCTGTCCTTATGTTAGGTCCTGTCCTTATGTTAGGTCCTGTCCTCATGTTAGGTCCTGTCCTTATGTTAGGTCCTGTCCTCATGTTAGGTCCTGTCCTCATGTTAGGTCCTGTTAGGTCCTGTATGTTAGGTCCTGTTCTGTTAGGTCCTGTCCTTATGTTAGGTCCTGTCCTCATGTTAGGTCCTGTCCTCATGTTAGGTCCTGTCCTTATGTTAGGTCCTGTCCTCATGTTAGGTCCTGTCCTCATGTTAGGTCCTGTCCTCATGTTAGGTCCTGTCCTTATGTTAGGTCCTGTCCTTATGTTAGGTCCCTGTCCTCATGTTAGGTCCTGTCCTCATGTTAGGTCCTGTCCTTATGTTAGGTCC
>NW_026284855.1:0-23826 GCF_023373465.1 Oncorhynchus keta | reverse complement strand
TGTGTTTTCTATGGTCTTTTGTATCTCTGATTTGCATTTCATATTTGTATTGATGTGTATACAGTACACACTTTTAATTTTTGTTGTCGTATGCTACTTGGCTAAAATGCTTGGTCGCTAGCCAAACTATTTTCCATGGGCAACGTTAGCTAGTTAACATTAGCCTTCTACATCGAGCTATATATTGAACTTTCATCCTCTCAGGCCAAGGGCACAATGTATGAATTTATGGAAAGATCAGAATTACCGTTATAATCATTGGCCAGTACGTAGATCTAAGTAAAATCACAAGTCTAAATTCCTATCTCCATCCATGACTCATTTAGAAAAGGGGACGATTTTAGCTAGCTAGCTAGCTAGCTAGCCACCAGAGGACAACAACACAACGAGATGCAAAAATCCACGTTGTTTCTGTCAATGATGTATTGCTTTTGATGTGTTGTGATTGGAGTGAATTCCTATCTCCATCCATGACTAATTTAGAAAAGGGGACGATTTTAGCTAGCTAGCTAGCTAGCTAGCCACCAGAGGACAACAACACAACGAGATGCAAAAATCCAAGTTGTTTCTGTCAATGATGTATTGCTTTTGATGTGTTGTGATTGGAGTGAAGACAAATACAAACGGTCTTCCCTCAGTTTAGCTCAACGATGATTGGCTATTACTCTATACATTTGTTATCAAGGGAGGCCAAATGCTCACTGGCTTCCCTTGACACTTTTTTTTGGTTCACAGTTCAGCTCCCCTCAGTTTAGCTCAACGATGATTGGCTATTACTCTATACATTTGTTATCAAGGGAGGCCAAATGCTCACTGGCTTCCCTTGCATTCAATGCTTTCAATTATGAAGCACAGAGAAATGAAAGATAAATATTTTTTATATATTTTTTTTTTAATTGGTCAAGGAAAAGCCTGTCTCTAATGTCTCTAATGACCGGTACTCTGTGCTTTATTGTCCCTCTAAATCAGGGGTTCCCAAACTTTTTCACTTCCCTTCCAGCATTGGGAAACATCCCTTCACACGAGCCACATCTGTTTCTATGGGCACAAGCACAGTTCGTGGACATTTCTGACAAGTTACAAACTTGGTCCTGGGGACCCAAGGGGTGCACGTTTTTGTTTTTTGCCCTAACACTACACAGCTGATTCAAATGATCAAAGCTTGATGATTAGTTGATCATTTAAATCAGATGTATAGAGCTAGGTCAAAAAAAACGAAACGTACACCCTTTCCCAGACAAAGTTTGGGAAACCTCCTCGGTCTGCAATGACTGACATGACAAGATGAAAACTGATGATGCGCTATCCAATTTCGAAAATGCATCTTTCAAGAGTAAGTTAAAAGCTGGAATGAGTTCCTGTTTTTTTTTCTTTTGGGGGTACGAAAATAGAGTTTTGATGGACTCTATTAAAAAGAGGTGGTTCCCATCAGCTTTCTATAGGCTAGGCCTACTATAGTTATTTCTCAACTCTACTAATATCAACCTCTACGGAATCGGGGTCCCCCACCCCCACCTCCCCACGGGATGGTTGAGCTAACGTAGGCTAATGTGATTAGCATGAGGTTGTAAGTAACAAGAACATTTCCCAGGATATAGACATATCTGATATGGGCAGAAGGTTTACATGCTTGTTTATCTAACTGCACTGTCCAATTTACAGTAGCTATTACAGTGAAATAATACCATGATATTGTTTGAGGAGAGTGCACAGTTATGAACTTGAAAATGTATTTCATAAACCAATTAGGCACATTTGGGCAGTCTTGATACAGCATTTTGAACAGAAATGCAATGGTTCATTGAGTCAGTCTAAAACTTTACACACACTGCTGCCATCTACTGGCCAAAATGTAATATGTGCATAACTTGGAATAATACATTTTGACCTTTCTCTTGCTTTTCAAAATGTTCTCTGTTTTTTTCTTTGTATTATCTTTCACCAGATCTAATGTGTTATATTCTCTTACATTAATTTCACATTTCCACAAAGGTCAAAGTGTTTCCTTTCAAATGGTACCAAGAATATGCATATCCTTGCTTCAGGTCCTGAGCTACAGGCAGTTAGATTTGGGTCCTGAGCTACAGGCAGTTAGATTTGGGTCCTGAGCTACAGGCAGTTAGATTTGGGTCCTGAGCTACAGGCAGTTAGATTTGGGTCCTGAGCTACAGGCAGTTAGATTTGGGTCCTGAGCTACAGGCAGTTAGATTTGAGTCCTGAGCTACAGGCAGTTAGATTTGAGTCCTGAGCTACAGGCAGTTAGATTTGGGTCCTGAGCTACAGGCAGTTAGATTTGGGTCCTGAGCTACAGGCAGTTAGATTTGAGTCCTGAGCTACAGGCAGTTAGATTTGGGTCCTGAGCTACAGGCAGTTAGATTTGGGTCCTGAGCTACAGGCAGTTAGATTTGGGTCCTGAGCTACAGGCAGTTAGATTTGGGTCCTGAGCTACAGGCAGTTAGATTTGGGTCCTGAGCTATAGGCAGTTAGATTTGGGTCCTGAGCTATAGGCAGTTAGATTTGGGTCCTGAGCTACAGGCAGTTAGGATTTGGGTCCTGAGCTACAGGCAGTTAGATTTGGGTCCTGAGCTACAGGCAGTTAGATTTGGGTACTGAGCTACAGACAGTTAGATTTGGGTCCTGAGCTACAGACAGTTAGATTTGTCATTTTAAGGAGAAAGTGGAGGAGAGAGAAAAAAGGGGTTTGATTTCTTAAGAGGTTTTTTTTAAGCACATTACTTTGCTTTACAACCAAAGTACTAAACCGGAGTAGCCTATCTTGCTGGCATGAAAATGATCCACTGGAAATGTGTCCCCATTTGATATTTAAGAGCAGGCAGACAGATGCCCTCCACTCCCTCCACTCCCTCCACTCCTCCACTCCCCCGCCCCTGTTCTGACTGGTGCATGATAATGGCCTATTCTAAATCAAACGTATTTCACACATAATATTTAGTTATGTATGGGCAAGATTACATTGAGAATAGCCTGATGGGCGACAATACTATCACTTGCAAATGATGCCCAGAGTGTGCAGTCACAGGCAAGCCATATATGCTTATCTTATAAGGTTTGTATCCCGACTAAAGTAGCAGAATAACTCCAAACGTACTCTATAGGCCCAACTTACCTTAGAACACGGTAGGAGACACCATAGTGTAGTGAGAGAAAAGTGTTCTTATAAGCCCAGTCATTGCTCAGTCGCTGCGTGAAAACAAAGACTGTCCACTAATTTTAAAAGAGGATCCCAGCTGTCTTTTTCTATATTTCTTGCTCAATGTTTTTAATTTAAGCAAAATTAACCTCTCAAGGATCTGCCCCCTTTTTTTTTCAATTAAAATGACATACCCAAATCTAACTGCCTGTAGCTCAGGACCCAAATCTAACTGCCTGTAGCTCAGGACCCAAATCTAACTGCCTGTAGCTCAGGACCCAAATCTAACTGCCTGTAGCTCAGGACCCAAATCTAACTGCCTGTAGCTCAGGACCCAAATCTAACTGCCTGTAGCTCAGGACCCAAATCTAACTGCCTGTAGCTCAGGACCCAAATCTAACTGCCTGTAGCTCAGGACCCAAATCTAACTGCCTGTAGCTCAGGACCCAAATCTAACTGCCTGTAGCTCAGGACCCAAATCTAACTGCCTGTAGCTCAGGACCCAAATCTAACTGCCTGTAGCTCAGGACCCAAATCCTAACTGCCTGTAGCTCAGGACCCAAATCTAACTGCCTGTAGCTCAGGACCCAAATCTAACTGCCTGTAACTCAGGACCCAAATCTAACTGCCTGTAGCTCAGGACCCAAATCTAACTGCCTGTAGCTCAGGACCCGAATCTAACTGCCTGTAGCTCAGGACCCAAATCTAACTGCCTGTAGCTCAGGACCCAACTCCTAACTGCCTGTAGCTCAGGACCCAAATCTAACTGCCTGTAGCTCAGGACCCAAATCTAACTGCCTGTAGCTCAGGACCCAAATCTAACTGCCTGTAGCTCAGGACCCAAATCTAACTGCCTATAGCTCAGGACCCAAATCTAACTGCCTATAGCTCAGGACCCAAATCTAACTGCCTGTAGCTCAGGACCCAAATCTAACTGCCTGTAGCTCAGGACCCAAATCTAACTGCCTGTAGCTCAGGACCCAAATCTAACTGCCTGTAGCTCAGGACCCAAATCTAACTGCCTATAGCTCAGGACCCAAATCTAACTGCCTGTAGCTCAGGACCCAAATCTAACTGCCTGTAGCTCAGGACCCAAATCTAACTGCCTGTAGCTCAGGACCCAAATCTAACTGCCTGTAGCTCAGGACCCAAATCTAACTGCCTGTAGCTCAGGACCCAAATCTAACTGCCTATAGCTCAGGACCCAAATCTAACTGCCTGTAGCTCAGGACCCAAATCTAACTGCCTGTAGCTCAGGACCCAAATCTAACTGCCTGTAGCTCAGGACCCAAATCTAACTGCCTGTAGCTCAGGACCCAAATCTAACTGCCTGTAGCTCAGGACCCAAATCTAACTGCCTGTAGCTCAGGACCCAAATCTAACTGCCTGTAGCTCAGGCCCTGAAGTGAGGATATGCATATTCTTGGTACCATTTGAAAGGAAACGCTTTGAAGTTTGTGGAAATGTGAAACTAATGTAGGATAATATAACACAATAGATCTGGTATAAGATAACACAAATAAAAAACCAACCGTCATTTATGGTACCATCATCTTTGAAATGCAAGAGAAAAGCCATACTGTATTGTGCTTTACAAACGGTGCAGCCTACCTGTTTTACTTTTACCCCTCCCGTTTTATTTACAGCTTTTCTGCTACAGATACATACATTTTACATACACATTTTACATATACATTTTACATATACATTTTACATACACATTTTACATACACATTTTACATTGCCATTTTACATATACATTTTACTTGTATATATAACAACAATACATTACCAAACAAACTCTTTAATCCCACCCTCAGCCCATCGAACCTATCACCATAGACCTCAGCTCTTTAATCCCACCCTCAGCCACTCTCAGCTCATCCCACCTATCACCATATACCACCCTCTCAGCCATCCCACCTATCACCATAGACCACCCTCTCAGCCCATCCCACCTATCACCTTAGACCACCCTCTCAGCCCATCCCACATATCACCATAGACCACCCTCTCAGCCCATCCCACCTATCACCATAGACCACCCTCTCAACCCATCCCACCTATCACCATAGACCACCCTCTCAACCCATCCCACCTATCACCATAGACCACCCTCTCAGCCCATCCCGCCTATCACCATAGACCACCCTCTCAGCCCATCCCATCTATCACCATAGACCACCCTCTCAGCCCATCCCATCTATCACCATACACCACCCTCTCAGCCCATCCCATCTATCACCATACACCACCCTCTCAGCCCATCCCATCTATCACCATAGACCACCCTCTCAGCCCATCCCACCTATCACCATAGACCACCCTCTCAGCCCATCCCATCTATCACCATAGACCTCGTTTGGTTTCCATGTGCCATGTATTTTTAAATTGTGCTGTGATGTTTTACAAAATGTTTGAATCTTTCTAATCCACAGATTGTGAGCTAAAGATGAAAACCTTTCCTCTGAGTGTTATTATATTATTTATTGACTGACTGGTTTTCCAGATCGCCCAACACCGCTATTTGTAAGGTTCATTTTAATAAGTGGATGTTTTTATTTTTTTTGTGAACCATTAGGGTCAACGGCAGAATAAATGACCTATTGATTCGGTCTCTTCGCAAACAAAAAAATCTAAATTCACGTCATAATGTTTGTTAAAACCTGCCTAAAATAAATAATGGATTTTTTTTGTGGTGGTGTTGGCTATATTCAATTGATTTATTAGACTTTTTTTTAATGTAGATGTTCCAAAGATCCACATCATTGACTCGCCGGATATGTGGAAGCTGGATATGTGGGAAGCCGGATATGTGGAAGCTTTGATATGTGGGAAGCCGGATATGTAGAAGCCGGATATGTGGAAGTCAGATATGTGGAAGCTGGATATGGAAGCCGGATATGTGGAAGCCGGATATGCTAATTCTGTTTATTATGTTAATTAATATCAATAACTGCTCGACTGTTAGTTATTTGCATTAAAATCACCGGCTGACAAAAATTGTAATAACCACCACAGCCCCCTAGTTTCAGGATGAGTCCCTGTCAAATAAAAGTATAAATGTTCGATATCTTGAGAACATTGTAACTGGCACTGGGTATGTGTTCTGGATTGACGTTAAGGAAATGTTCCATGTAACCAAGTACTGGGGGGTGTTCTGATTGACGCTGGCGGGGAAATGTTCCATGTAACTAAGTACTGGGTATGTTCTGATTGACGTTAAGGAAATGTTCCATGTAAATTTAAGTACTGGGTATGTTCTGATTGACACGTTAAGGAAATGTTCCATGTAACTAAGTACTGGGTATGTTCTGATTGACGTAAGGAAATGTTCCATAACTAAAGGCACTGGTATATTTCTGATTGACGTTAAGGAAATGTTCCATGTAACCAATGCTGGGTATGTTCTGATTGGCGTTGAAATGTTCCATGTAACTAAGTACCAGGTATGTTCTGATTGACGCTATGGAAATGTTCCGTAACTAAGTACTGGGTATCTTCTGATTGGCGTTAAGGAAATGTTTCCATGTAACTAAGTGCTGGAGTATGTTCTGATTGACGTTAAGAAATCTTCCATACGCTAAGTACTGGTATATTCGAGAGATTGACCATTAAAGGAAATGTTCCATGTAACTAAGTACTGGGTATGTTCTGATTAAGCGTTAAAAATGTTCCATGTAACTAAGTACTGGGTATGTTCTGATTGGCGTTAAGGAAATGTTCCATGTAACTAAGTACTGGGTATGTTCTGATTGACGTTAAGGAAATGTTCCATGTAACTAAGTACTGGGTATGTTCTGATTGACGCTATGGAAAAGCTGAGGAGAGGACATTATGAGACTCTTAAAAACGTTCTCTGAAGGTGTGTGAGCGTTTGTTGTTATCTGGAGAGTGCACTCCCATCTGCACCTTGTCTCTGCTGGTATCCCAGCTTCCTCATTTATTCCATTTTCCTCTGTAAATTACTTCTTCAGCAAAAATGCCGGTGCCTCTGCAATTCCAATGTTCACCGACACGTACTGATACTTCAGCTCAAAGCTTTGAGTTACTTTAACGGAGTGAGTGAAATAGTACAACAGTGCTTTGTTTATAGAGAATAGTTGATAGGGGAGTTAAATAAAGTAGCATGCCAGAAATGCCCTGGTTGCCTTCAATGAGTCCCTCAACGTCACCTCCTTGGGCTGGCTGTGTACTAACCTCTCCGTGCCCTCAGAACCAACTCTCCCAGAGAAAGAGTCGGAGTGTTCTAAGAGCCAACTACCAAATCAGAACCACTACTCACAGGGGATCAAAGGGAAATTCAGATGCTATAATGATAACCTCATTCATTAAATATGACACTTGGAGAATTTCCACATTGAAAACTCAAGAGTATCATTTCTCGGTCTCCGAGCAGAGAGATCATGGAGAAAGCATGCTAAGTATTCCGCTTGGGCGAGACATGTCAGTAGTCATGTAATTAAGTTTGTATTAAATACTGCTGGTCCTTCTCTACTACTATCCTCTGAGTCGGCCGCGGGTATTGATATCCCTCTGCGCCTACAGAACTAAAGACATCCGCTGTCACTTGAACAGCAGCTGGCATTAATGATGAACTAACCGCCCCAACGTTTGGAGGCATGGGACTGGTGGTATGAGAAGTGTCTATTCGATTCCGATTCCTCCACCAATAGATTTACCTCTGTCAATGAATAGTTTTTTTCAATCTGTTCCCTTTGATGCTATGTTAATACTGTGAGTGAACACTCCGTGTGAGAGTGTCTGTGAGAGAGAACTTGAGAGACAGAGGCATTCACCCCACTGAAATCAACCCCCAGGTCTGCACTGAGGGATGTGGGCGGCAGTCTGTCCTTTGACTGGCTGCCAACAAGGTTGCATGTTCCTATTCAGGATTGTAATATGCCACCTGGGAGGTATGGACCAGGGGGTTATTGTCCATCATGACACAGGCCTCAGGTTGACTCAACCAAACTATCTTAAGAAGTTCAAATAGTGTATTGTTTTGATTCTGTAAGAATGGATTAAAATGACTAAAGCATGACCTACAGGCTTCGACTGAAAAATGAACACCTTGTCGGATTGACCACGGCTGTGGCTATAGAACAAAGCTTGTGCTGTGTAACTCCTGCGTCCTGGATTAATTATTGAACAAAGAAAGCATCTTTTTTTTGACTTGCAGAGATGAATCCAAAATCTCTTTGATAATGCTGTATTTTTCTCCCAGTGTGACTTCAACAAACGGTTGGCACAATTAACAAAGGCAGTCCAGACAGCACTGCTGTACTGACCTCACAACAACAGGACATTGCGTATCCCTGACTGTTGTGGTGATATCAGAACCTCACGAGTACTCCACTTTGTCACTGAACACATGCAACACACACAGAAAAAAAAAGCAATTTAAAACACATTTTAAAAGATAATGCAACCATAGTTCTCATTAATAAAATCAAGGGATTGTGTACTCGGTGAAACAAGCTCGGAGCTCAATTACATTAGCCGATTGCATGGAGCTGGTTGTTCAATACTGGAGGACCTCTACTAAATACCATGTACTGTTTCAGGGATGTGTGAAGGACCACAGGGAAGTCCGGCAAGAACAGAGACAAATAAATATATATGTATTTACACAGTACTGCATCACACAAGTTAAGATAAATACAATAAATAGTGTTCTCAAATGAACAGTATAAAGATAAACAATATGTGTGAATCTAAACGTGGATAATGTTGCAGTGACTGAATCACATATCAATGAATATTGATGGCTAAACATTAAGCAGGCCCCGGTAGAGCCTGAAGTGAGGAGGCCCCGGTAGAGCCTGAAGCTAACAGGCCCAGGTAGAGCCTGAAGCTAACAGGCCCAGGTAGAGCCTGAAGCTAACAGGCCCAGGTAGAGCCTGAATCTAACAGGCCCGGGTAGAGCCTGAAGTGAGGAGGCCCAGGTAGAGCCTGGAGCTAACAGGCCCAGGTAGAGCCTGAAGCTAACAGGCCCAGGTAGAGCCTGAAGCTAACAGGCCCAGGTAGAGCCTGAAGCTAACAGGCCCAGGTAGAGCCTGAAGTGAGGAGGCCCCGGTAGAGCCTGAAGCTAACAGGCCCAGGTAGAGCCTGAAGCTAACAGGCCCAGGTAGAGCCTGAAGCTAACAGGCCCAGGTAGAGCCTGAAGCTAACAGGCCCAGGTAGAGCCTGAAGCTAACAGGCCCAGGTAGAGCCTGAAGCTAACAGGCCCAGGTAGAGCCTGGAGCTAACAGGCCCAGGTAGAGCCTGAAGCTAACAGGCCCAGGTAGAGCCTGAAGTGAGGAGGCCCCGGTAGAGCCTGAAGCTAACAGTCCCAGGTAGAGCCTGAAGCTAGCGTTACCCATGTTAGGTATGCTATAAACCACAAGGCCTGGTAATGACCACCATGTGGGGAGGGCACTGCCACTGTAGCATAAAACGACACCAGTAACATACAACCACACCAGTACCATATAACCACACGAGTAAAGGATGCACTATCTGCACAATAAGGACTGAAATGTGAGACAATGACATCAGCTGAACAGCCCCCATGTAGCCTTAGCATTATCATTAGTGGTTGGCTATGAACATTTAGTAGGCTACGCAGGTCATGCTACAAACATTTAGCAGGCTAGGCAGGTCATGCTACCAACATTTAGCAGGCTAGGCAGGTCATGCTACAAACATTTAGCTGGCTAGGCAGGTCATGCTAACAAACAGTTAGAAGGCTAGGAAGGTCATGCTTCCAACATTTAGCAGGCTAGGCAGGTCATGCTACAAACATTTAGCTGGCTAGGCAGGTCATGCTAACAAACAGTTAGAAGGCTAGGAAGGTCATGCTACAAACATTTAGCAGGCTAGGCAGGTCATGCTACAAACATTTAGCAGGCTAGGCAGGTCATGCTACAAACATTTAGCAGGCTAGGCAGGTCATACTAACAAAATATTAGCCTAGCAAGCAAAGCACATACATTAGTACAAACACCAATCCCTGCAAAAGAGTAGGTGGGCACCAGCAAGGTAATTATAGGACACACACAAGAGCAACGATTGGTTAGTTGGGCAAGTCTATCGCGTGGGCTGTAAGGTCCTTTTAACACTGGGAAAGAAAGCAGCTGTGTCGTCTGTTCTCTGCAGGGGAATGAAGATCACTCGACTGTGTATGAGGAGATGAGCATAAGGGAGAGTCCTGCTGATCCAGGTTTTGACTGCTCTCTGGCACATTGACAATGGAGAGAATAAATACACAGGCACTCACATTCAGTACACACACACACACACACACACACACACACACACACACACACACACACACACACACACACACACACACACACACACACACACACACACACACACACACACACACACACACACACACACACACACACATACACACACCCACAAACATACACACCACGAACACATTGCTGACAACAGATGGCAAATTCTGTTTTAGCCTGCCAACTATTCACTTGGAAATCCATGAGAAAGAAATTGATGTTTTGTGCTGTGCCAGGATTGTAACTCCATATTGTACAACTGTCCACATCCTCTATGATTTGAGTAATAACGAATGTTTGAATCAAACACTATTCAACATGGTGTGTTTGAAGTCTCTGGATCTCAGAACAGTCAACTGTTGTGAGCCAAATGCAACAACTGGCCTCAGCCTTGTTGTGCATACCGTCCAGTTAGATGACTGTTCAACACCTAAGGGCAGGGCTGGTCCCCACCCAACTCCCTCACAAACCTTACCTCAACATGCTGGTCCCCACCAAACTCCCTTCCTAACCTTAACTCAACATGCTGGTCCCCACCCAACTCCCTCACAAACCTTACCTCAACATGCTGGTCCCCACCCAACTCCCTCACAAACCTTACCTCAACATGCTGGTTCCCACCCAACTCCTCGCAAACCTTACCTCAACATGCTGGTTCCCACCCAACTCCCTCACAAACCTTACTCTCAACAGGCTGGTTCCCACCCAACTCCTCACAAACCTTACTCTCAACAGGCTGGTTCCCACCCAACTCCCTCACAAACCTTACCACAACTCCCTCACAAACCTTACCTCAGCAGGCTGGTCCCCACCCAACTCCCTCACAAACCTTACCTCAACATGCTGATTCCCACCCAACTCCCTCACTAACCTTACCTCAACATGCTGGTTCCCACCCAACTCCCTCACAAACCTTACCCCAACTCCCTCACAAACCTTACCACAACTCCCTCACAAACCTTACCTCAGCAGGCTGGTCCCCACCCAACTCCCTCACAAACCTTACCTCAACATGCTGATTCCCACCCAACTCCCTCACTAACCTTACCTCAACATGCTGGTCCCCACCCAACTGCCTCACAAACCTTACCTCAACATGCTGGTCCCCACCCAACTCCCTTCCTAACCTTACCTCAACAGGCTGGTTCCCACCCAACTCCCTCACTAACCTTACCTCAACATGCTGGTCCCCACCCAACTCCCTCACAAACCTCACCTCAACATGCTGGTCCCCACCCCCCAACTCCCTCACAAACCTCACCTCAACTTGCTGGTTCCCACCCAACTCCCTCACAAACAAAACCTCAACATGCTGGTCCCCACCCAACTCCCTCACTAACCTCACCTCAACATGCTGGTCCCCACCCAACTCCCTTCCTAACATTACCTCAACATGCTGGTTCTCACCCAACTCCCTCACTAACCTTACCTCAACATGCTGGTCCCCACCCAACTCCCTCACTAACCTCACCTCAACATGCTGGTCCCCACCCCAACTCCTCACTAACCTCACCTCAACATGCTGGTCCCCACCCCCCAACTCCCTCACTATCCTTAACTCAACATGCTGGTTCTCACCCAACTCCCTCACTAACCTTACCTCAGCAGGCTGGTTCCCACCCAACTCCCTTCCTAACCTTACCTCAACATGCTGGTCCCCACCCAACTCCCTTCCTAACCTTACTCAACAGGCTGGTTCCCACCCAACTCCTCACAAACCTACCTCAGGCTGGTTCCCACCCAACTCCCTATAAACCCTACCCTAACTCCCTCACAAACCTTACCCCAACTCCCTCACAAACCTACCCCAGCAGGCTGGTCCCCACCCAACTCCTCACAAACCTTACCCCTCAACATGCTGATTCCCACCCAACTCCTCACTAACCTTACCTCAACATGCTGGTCCCCACCCAACTCCCCTCACTAACCTCACCTCAACATGTTGGTCCCCACCCTAACCCCTTCCTAACCTGTTTTCAATATGCTATTTCACCCAACCTTCCTAACTTTACTCGATATGCTGGTTCCCACCCAACTCCTTCCAAACCTTACTCACAACATGCTGGTTCCCACCCAACTCCCTCACTAACCTTAACTCAACATGCTGGTTCCCACCCAACTCCCTTCCTAACCTTTACCTCAACATGCTTGTCCTCAATCAACTCCCTCACTAACCTTAATTCAACATGCTGGTTCCTACCCAACTCCCTCACTAACCTTACCTCAACATGCTTACTAAAACAGTGACCTTGTACCTTTTTACATTTTTTTTATTTACACAAAATCGTCCAATGCTGAATATTGCTAATAGTTCCTATAGATCAGATTGTACTCAGTACATTCTACACATGTACGAGAGATGCATAACTCTGTTTACAGAACCGTTTCGACTCCAATTAGACCCCAAGTCATAGAATGGTGCCATTCACTCCACTAGACCCCAAGTCATAGAATGGTGCCATTCACTCCAATTAGACTCAAGTCATAGAATGTTATTCACCCAATTTGTTCTACCTTCCTTTCTGAGCTGAAAATAACTTAACAGAACGGCCTTTCGCTCATTACAAAGGGCCTTGACTGCACTTGACGAGCCTCATTTTCCACATTTCCCACATTTCCACATTCTGCTCTCCAGATCCTGTGGGGTTGATTGAAAGGAGGTGGGCTGTGATGATCTCCTGAAACACTTTTCCCAGAGGTCTGCTCTGAGGCGGTTAAGCGTGATGAAATCCACTCTCGCCGAGGTCACCCGGTTCTTCTATGGTTGTGATTGGAGACAAACTTAGACTCTGATTGAAATCCTTACACCATCCCATTGGCTTGGTCTTGAAGAGAAGACGGCGGCAGGGGAATAGCTTTTGACGGCTGCTGCTGCTGGTAACAGTTAGAGACATCAAGCATCCTTCCCAATCAATCTGCGACGATGAAGAAAGAGCAACAGTGATTTGTCTCCGGCGATTTTGGCTGTCGGAGATGTTTAACTTCCTGGAGCATAATGGCTCTTGCGCCGTAGGTAAACCACCATTACCACACTGTTTATTTGGAAGGGGGCTCTCATGGCCTCGAACCAGGGCCGACGGACACCAAGCCAGAGAGATCAGGGAGGGGAGAAGGGTAAGAGAAGAAAGAGACGGGGGAAAGAGAGGAAGACCCAATTTATTTGAAAGTAATTGGCTCCACTTGAGCAAACACCCTCACTTGCTCAGACGTCTCATCAATCCAGGACCAGTGCCAACAATGGAAAAAAAAAAAAGAGTTCTTCCTACGTTCACCCGGGCAGGCCAAGAGAGGGGGAAGTTAATTGGGCAGCGTTTGGAAACTGACGGTCTTCTTCCTGCTCAGTTTTTTTTTATTTACTTTAGCAAGTCACTCATGAGCCGCTCGTAAAACAATTTGGTATATTATTATTTGAAACCTTAGCAATGACTCTGCTTGGCAACAGCGTTTTTGCAGCGGCCACAATTGTTCTGAAGCACCACTCAAGTCGTCAATGATCCCACGAGTTCAATTGGAGTAATCAGAATTTTTAGTAGGAATAATTTTAGAAGCCAAAACCAAACAGATTTAGGTCTTCTGGTTCATAGATACATGTGTACAGTGAATTAATTCTTTAATATGATGATGATATACACCTTGTGAGAAAGACAACATCGTCAAAGTAACTCTAAACTCATGCTCTCATGTCCTCACTCAATTGCCTCTATTTCCACTGTGCATACAGAAATATTATTCTAAATCTGCCTCAGTTTCTCTGGTATCTAAAAAAGGAAAACAAGTAAATAAATTAATAAGTACTGATATGTCAGTATGTGCTTTTTGAAAAGGAGGTGGAATAAAAAACAACCGTGTGATGAGGTTCTCCTTGTCAAACGACGTGATACCAGACAGGGAAAGTCCGCTTGTCACCCCATCCGGAACCCTTTTCCTGGTCAGATCATCAGCAAGTGGGTTAGGCTGCCCCCCCCACCAGCAGCAGGACAGTTCTGCTCCAGGAAAGAGGAAGCTCTCTGAAACAATAGGGCCAGGCGGTGAAGCATCGGGACAAGGATGATAACTGGAACATCTCTGGTTGCCCCCTTGACATATCGTTGTTGGGCCAGCCAACAGGGAGTCACCAGGCTCTAGTAGGCCGTGGCCAGCCAGACGCCTCCAGGGCCCCTGATGGCTGGAGGATGGGCAGGGTTGGGGGAGTGGAGTGAGGCCATAGAGGGTATGGTGCATCCGTCTGAAAGGGTGTCATGCCCCGGTCACCTGACAGAGAGTGGCGGCAGGGGGCGCCGCCATTATCATGTGGATATTGACAGTCATGCTGTCAGACAATCCCCAGGAGCACACACACACACACACACACACACACACACACACACACACACACACACACACACACACACACACACACACACACACACGGGGGACACACTCCTCTGGCCCCTCTCTACAGAGTCAAATGCTTGTTAACCTGAGTGAACTCACCCAGTCTGTCTGTCTGGCCCGCTGATAAGTATTCTAATAAAAACCCGCCGCGAGAGGTCCTGTCCCCACTTCTATAGTAACCAATCTTTTGTCCCGGCTTAGGTCAAGAGGTCATCCCCATTTTTAAAAGCCGTAGCCCAAACGAAGACAAATCGGTTGGCTCTAATTGTTGCCTGGAAATGCTGTGGAGTGATATAGCATGTCCGGGAATCCTACTGCCGTTTAAATCACTAACCACCATCCCTCTCACTGCGATCCTGATCCAGAATGCAGGCTTTCTGTCTGTTTGTCTAGGGCCTGTGCACTGTGCACAACGAGGAAGGGTGAGTGGAGTTTATCAGTCCGCTGACTAAAGCAAAGGAGTGGACGAGGTTCAAATATGTTAAAGGTCCCAGAATCAGGATCTATCATAGTTACTTAATGTGAGAAAGGCCCGTTACAAATATATTTGTATTTATCTTCTGTGGCTCTAAAAGTACTGTCATTAGACCACTTTACAGACAGTAATTGGTATCATCTAGATATCAATTACTGATTGTTTCATCTAGATATCAATTACTTACTGTTTGATATAGATATCAATATCTGACATTTTGATCTAGATATCACTTACTGTCTGTTTCATCTAGAGCCATGTGATATTTTCGTTCAGGGATATAAATTTCACAAAGTTGAATTTCAAAGTTTTGTTCCTTACACCATAATATTTAGTCTGACATACACTACCAGTCAAAATTTGGACACACCTACTCATTTAAGGATTTTTATACGTAGAACAATAGTGAAGACACTATGAAATAACACATATGGAATCATGTAGTAGCCAAAAAAGTGTAAAACAAATAAAAAATATTTCAGATTTTAGATTCTTCAAAGTAGCCACCTCTTTGCCTTGATGACAGAGTTTCACACTCTTGGCATTCTCTCAACCAGCTTTATGAGGTAGTCACCTGAATATATTTCAATTAACAGGTGTGCCACGTTTAAAAAAATGTTTGTGGAATTTCTTTCCTTCTTTATGCATTTGATCTAATCAGTTGTGTTGTGATAAGGTAGGGGTGGTATACAGAATATAGCCCACTTTGGTAAAATACCAAGTCCATATTATGGCAAGAAAAGCAGTCCATCATTACTTTAATGAAGGCCAGTAAATCCGAAAAATGTCCAGAACAACAATGTCCACATTTTTGGTACTTTATGTGTGTGTGTCTAAGCCCAAATTCTGTAGTCCAAATCTTTCACAACCCTGGGGAATATGATGCTATGACATGATCAGATTTACTGCTTATACTTACTGCTTATACTTACTGCTTATACTTACTGCTTATACTTACTGCTTATACTTATAGTACTTATTTTTTTTATTTTACCTTTATCAAACTAGGCAAGTCAGTTAAGACCAAATTCTTATTTTCAATGACGGCCTAGGAACAGTGGGTTAACTGCCTGTTCAGGGGCAGAACGACAGATTTGTACCTTGTCAGATTGGGGGTTTGAACTTGCAACCTTCCGATTACTAGTCCAACGCTCTAACCACTAGGCTACCCCATCCCTTATAATGGATCCTTGGTAAGTGAGGCTACCTGTCTGGTGTGTGTGGTGTATGTGTGTTGTGTATGTGGTGTTGTTAGTGGTGTGTGTGTGTGTGTGTGGTGTGTGTGTGTGTGGTGTGTTTCTACTCAGGTGATACGTAGCCAAGTTGCTCTCATTCTGTCCAGCTGCTTCCTCAGACTCCTCAAGCGCTGACAATGAGGTGAAGGAAATAAAAGAGAGTGCCTGTTTGAAGGAAAATATACCAAGATGAAGTGGAGCCCGGCCTCTCCGACATAAATCCAATACTTTCGCGAGGGGCAGCTTGATCCTGTGTAGTTATTACATCACTTTCCGCTAAAAGTATGTCTACCCTACCACCATATAAAATCAAGTAGCTGAAGCATCTCTGCTGGATTTGAAGCAGGGAGCTAGCTAGCATTAACACCAATGGCAAAGCGACACCAAAGATTTCAACAACAGAAACATGGTCGAAACTCAGACAAACTGCCCTCACAGAATGTTTTGTCCTCACTTCAATCAAAGACCCTCTCTAAGTGAGTACCCTTAACATCATTTTTTCCCCTCTCGTTGTGTGTTAGGGGCCAATTGATGGGACCTCTGGTTGTGTGTTAGGGCCAGTTGATAGGACCTCTCGTTGTGTGTTAGGGCCAGTTGATGGGACCTCTGGTTGTGTGTTATGGGCCAGTTGATAGGACCTCTGGTTGTGTGTTATGGGCCAGTTGATAGGACCTCTGGTTGTGTGTTAGGGCCAGTTGATAGGACCTCTGGTTGTGTGTTAGGGCCAGTTGATAGGACCTCTGGCTGTGTGTTAGGGCCAGTTGATAGGACCTCTGGTTGTGTGTTAGGGGCCAGTTGATAGGACCTCTGGCTGTGTGTTAGGGGCCAGTTGATAGGACCTCTGGCTGTGTGTTAGGGGCCAGTTGATAGGACCTCTGGCTGTGTGTTAGGGGCCAGTTGATAGGTCCTCTGGCTGTGTGTTATGGGCCAGTTGATAGGACCTCTGGTTGTGTGTTACGGGCCAGTTGATAGGACCTCTGGCTGTGTGTTATGGGCCAGTTGATAGGACCTCTGGCTGTTTGTTACGGGCCAGTTGATAGGACCTCTGGTTGTGTGTTAGGGCCAGTTGATAGGACCTCTGGCTGTGTGTTAGGGGCCAGTTGATAGGACCTCTGGCTGTGTGTTAGGGCCAGTTGATAGGACCTCTGGTTGTGTGTTAGGGGCCAGTTGATAGGACCTCTGGCTGTGTGTTAGGGCCAGTTGATAGGACCTCTGGTTGTGTGTTAGGGCCAGTTGATAGGACCTCTGGTTGTGTGTTAGCGGCCAGTTGATAGGACCTCTGGCTGTGTGTTAGGGCCAGTTGATAGGACCTCTGGTTGTGTGTTATGGGCCAGTTGATAGGACCTCTGGTTGTGGTGTTAGGGCCAGTTGATAGGACTCTCTGGCTGTGTGTTAGGGCCAGTTGATAGACCTCACAAAAGAAATAGTTGATAGGACTCTGGCTGTGTGTTAGGGGGCCAGTTAACAGGACTTCGTGATATTAACAACAATCCTCTAACACATTTAGCCTTGTCTTGACCGAACATGCATGACCGGTCGTCAACTCCTGTGTTTGTCTTCACATTCGAGAGACTGTCAGATTGCTGATGGATACAGTCACATTGTTGAGGAAGACTGTCACTTTGTTTAGGGAGACTGTCCCATTGTTGAGGGAGACTATCCCATTGTTGAGGGAGACTGTCACTTTGTTGAGGGAGACTATCCCATTGTTGAGGGAGACTGTCACTTTGTTTAGGGAGACTGTCCCATTGTTGAGGGAGACTGTCACTTTGTTGAGGGAGACTATCCCATTGTTGAGGGAGACTGTCCCATTGTTGAGGGAGACTGTCACTTTGTTGAGGGAGACTGTCCCATTGTTGAGGGAGACTGTCCCATTGTTGAGGGAGACTGTCACTTTGTTGAGGGAGACTGTCCCATTGTTGAGGGAGACTGTCCCATTGTTGAGGGAGACTGCCCCATTGTTGAGGGAGACTGTCACATTGTTGAGGGAGACTGTCCCATTGTTGAGGGAGACCGTCACTTTGTTGGAGGGAGACTGTCCCATTGTTGAGGGAGACTGTCACTTTGTTGAGGGAGACTGTCCCATTGTTGAGGGAGACTGTCACTTTGTTTAGGAGACTGTCCCATTGTTGAGGGAGACTATCCCATTGTTGAGGGAGACTGTCACTTTGTTGAGGGAGACTATCCCATTGTTGGAGGAGACTGTCACTTTGTTTAGGGAGACTGTCCCATTGTTGAGGGAGACTGTCCCATTGTT
This sequence comes from Oncorhynchus keta, assembly GCF_023373465.1. Classification (NCBI taxonomy): domain Eukaryota; kingdom Metazoa; phylum Chordata; class Actinopteri; order Salmoniformes; family Salmonidae; genus Oncorhynchus; species Oncorhynchus keta. Next base: position 5,048 of record NW_026284855.1, on the reverse strand, counting down.
GAGGAGACTGTCACTTGTTTAGGAGACTGTCCCATTGTTGAGGGAGACTGTCCATTGTTGAGGAGACTATCCCATTGTTGAGGGAGACTGTCACTTTGTTGAGGGAGACTATCCCATTGTTGAGGGAGACTGTCAATTTGTTGAGGAGACTGTCCCATTGTTGAGGGAGACTGTCCCATTGTTGAGGGAGACTGTCACTTTGTTGAGGGAGACTGTCCCATTGTTGAGGGAGACTGTCCCATTGTTGAGGAGACTGTCACATTGTTGAGGGAGACTGTCCCATTGTTGAGGAGACTGTCCCATTGTTGAGGGAGACTGTCACATTGTTGGGAGGGAGACTGTCCCATTGCTGAGGGAGACCGTCACTTTGTTGAGGGAGACTGTCCCATTGTTGAGGGAGACTGTCACTTTGTTGAGGGAGACTGTCCCATTGTTGAGGGAGACTGTCCATTGTTTAGGGGAGACTGTCACTTTGTTTAGGGAGACTGTCCCATTGTTGAGGGAGACTGTCACTTTGTTGAGGAGACTGTCCCATTGTTGAGGAGACTATCACTTTGTTGAGGAGACTGTCCCATTGTTGAGGGAGACTGTCCCATTGTTGAGGAGACTGTCACTTTGTTTAGGGAGACTGTCCCATTGTTGAGGGAGACTGTCCCATTGTTGAGGGAGACTATCCCATTGTTGAGGGAGACTGTCACTTTGTTGAGGGAGACTGTCCCATTGTTGAGGGAGACTGTCAATTTGTTGAGGGAGACTGTCCCATTGTTGAGGGAGACTGTCCCATTGTTGAGGGAGACTGTCACTTTGTTGAGGGAGACTGTCCCATTGTTGAGGGAGACTGTCCCATTGTTGAGGGAGACTGTCCCATTGTTGAGGGAGACTGTCCCATTGTTGAGGGAGACTGTCCCATTGTTGAGGGAGACTGTCCCATTGTTGAGGAGACTGTCACATTGTTGAGGGAGACTGTCCCATTGTTGAGGGAGACCGTCACTTTGTTGAGGAGACTGTCCCATTGTTGAGGGAGACTGTCACTTTGTTGAGGGAGACTGTCCCATTGTTGAGGGAGACTGTCCCATTGTTGAGGAGACTGTCACTTTGTTTAGGGAGACTGTCCCATTGTTGAGGGAGACCGTCACTTTGTTGAGGGAGACTGTCCCATTGTTGAGGGAGACCGTCACTTTGTTGAGGGAGACTGTCCCATTGTTGAGGGGTTGTCACTTTGTTGAGGGAGACCGTCACTTTGTTGAGGGAGACTGTCCCATTGTTGAGGGAGACTGTCACTTTGTTGAGGAGACTATCCCATTGTTGAGGGAGACTGTCCATTGTTGAGGGAGACTATCCCATTGTTGAGGAGACTGTCACTTTGTTGAGGGAGACTGTCCCATTGTTGGGAGGGAGACCGTCACTTTGTTGAGGGAGACTGTCCCATTGTTGAGGGAGAATGTCACTTTGTTGAGGAGACTGTCCCATTGTTGAGGGAGACTATCCCATTGTTGAGGGAGACTGTCACTTTGTTATTGAGGAGACTGTCCCATTGTTGAGGAGACTGTCCCATTGTTGAGGGAGACTATCCCATTGTTGAGGAGACCGTCACTTTGTTGGAGGAGACTGGCCCATTGTTGAGGGAGACTGTCACTTTGTTGAGGGAGACTGTCCCATTGTTGAGGGAGACTGTCCCATTGTTGAGGGAGACTGTCCCATTGTTGAGGGAGACCACACTTTGTTGAGGGAGACTGTCCCATTGTTGAGAGACTGTCACTTTGTTGAGGGAGACTGTCCCATTGTTGAGGAGACCGTCACTTTGTTGAGGGAGACTGTCACTTTGTTTAGGAGACTGTCCCATTGTTGAGGGAGACTATCCCATTGTTGAGGGAGACTGTCACTTTGTTGAGGGAGACTGTCCCATTGTTGAGGGAGACCGTCACTTTGTTGAGGGAGACTGTCCCATTGTTGAGGGAGACTGTCCCATTGTTGAGGGAGACTATCCCATTGTTGAGGGAGACTGTCACTTTGTTGAGGGAGACCGTCACTTTGTTGAGGGAGACTATCCCATTGTTGAGGGAGACCGTCACTTTGTTGAGGGAGACTGGCCCATTGTTGAGGGAGACTGTCACTTTGTTGAGGGAGACTGTCCCATTGTTGAGGGAGACTGTCCCATTGTTGAGGGAGACTGTCCCATTGTTGGGAGGGAGACCGTCACTTTGTTGAGGGAGACTGTCCCATTGTTAGGGAGACTGTCACTTTGTTGAGGGAGACTGTCCCATTGTTGAGGGAGACCGTCACTTTGTTGAGGAGACTGTCACTTTGTTTAGGGAGACTGTCCCATTGTTGAGGGAGACTATCCCATTGTTGAGGAGACTGTCACTTTGTTGAGGAGACTGTCCCATTGTTGAGGGAGACCGTCACTTTGTTGGGAGGGAGACTGTCCCATTGTTGAGGGAGACTGTCCCATTGTTGAGGGAGACTATCCCATTGTTGAGGAGACTGTCACTTTGTTGAGGGAGACCAGCCACTTTGTTGAGGGAGACTGGCCCATTGTTGAGGGAGACTGTCCCATTGTTGAGGGAGACTATCCCATTGTTGAGGGAGACTGTCACTGTTGAGGGAGACTGTCCCATTGTTGAGGAGACTGTCCCATTGTTGAGGGAGACTATCCCATTGTTGAGGGAGACCGTCACTTTGTTGAGGAGACTGGCCCATTGTTGAGGGAGACTGTCACTTTGTTGAGGGAGACTGTCCCATTGTTGAGGGAGACTGTCCCATTGTTGAGGGAGACTGTCCCATTGTTTGAGGGAGACCGTCACTTTGTTGAGGGGAGACTGTCCCATTGTTGAGGAGACTGTCACTTTGTTGAGGGAGACTGTCCCATTGTTGAGGGAGACCGTCACTTTGTTGAGGGGAGACTGTCCCATTGTTGAGGGAGACCGTCACTTTGTTGAGGGAGACTACACTTTGTTTAGGGAGACTGTCCCATTGTTGAGAGACTATCCCATTGTTGAGGAGACTGTCACTTTGTTGAGGGAGACTGTCCCATTGTTGAGGGAGACCGTCACTTTGTTGAGGGAGACTGTCCCATTGTTGAGGGAGACTGTCACTTTGTTGAGAGACTGTCCCATTGTTGAGGGAGACTATCCCATTGTTGAGGGAGACTGTCACTTTGTTGAGGGAGACTGGCCCATTGTTGAGGAGACTGTCACTTTGTTGAGAGACTATCCCATTGTTGAGGGAGACTGTCACTTTGTTGAGGGAGACTGTCCCATTGTTGGTACCTAGGATAGGATAAGTAATCCTTCTCACCCCCCTTTAAGATTTAGATGCACTATTGTAAAGTGACTATTCTACTGGATGTCATAAGGTGAATGCACCAATTTGTAAGTCGCTCTGGATAAGAGCGTCTGCTAATGACTTAAATGTAAATGTAATGTAAATGTTGAGGGAGACTGTCACATTGTTGAGGGAGACTGTCACTTTGTTGAGACTGTCCCATTGTTGAATACCTAGGATAGTATAAGTAATCCTTCTCACCCCCCTTTAAGATTTAGATGCACTATTGTAAAGTGACTATTCTACTGGATGTCATAAGGTGAATGCACCAATTTGTAAGTCGCTCTGGATAAGAGCGTCTGCTAAATGACTTAAATGTAAATGTAATGTAAATGTTGAGGGAGACTGTCACATTGTTGAGGGAGACTGTCACTTTGTTGAGGGAGACTGTCACTTTGTTGAGGGAGACTATCCCATTGTTGAGGGAGACTATCCCATTGTTGAGGGAGACTATCCCATTGTTGAGGGAGACCGTCACTTTGTTGAGGGAGACTGTCACTTTGTTGAGGGAGACTGTCACTTTGTTGAGGGAGACTATCCCATTGTTGAGGGAGACCGTCACTTTGTTGAGGGAGACTGTCACTTTGTTGAGGGAGACTGTCACTTTGTTGAGGGAGACTATCCCATTGTTGAGGGAGACCGTCACTTTGTTGAGGGAGACTATCCCATTGTTGAGGGAGACCGTCACATTGTTTAGGGAGACCGTCACTTTGTTGAGGGAGACTATCCCATTGTTGAGGGAGACTGTCACATTGTTGAGGGAGACTGTCACATTGTTGAGGGAGACTGTCACATTGTTGAGGGAGACCATTGTTGAGGGAGACTGTCACATTGTTTAGGGAGACTGTCCCATTGTTGAGGGAGACCATTGTTGAGGGAGACTGTCACATTGTTTAGGGAGACTGTCCCATTGTTGAGGGAGACTATCCCATTGTTGAGGGAGACCGTCACATTGTTGAGGGAGACTGGCCCATTGTTGAGGGAGACTGTCACATTGTTGAGGGAGACTGGCCCATTGTTGAGGGAGACTGTCCCATTGTTGATGGAGACTGGCCCATTGTTGAGGGAGACTGTCCCATTGTTGAGGGAGACTGGCCCATTGTTGAGGGAGACTGTCACATTGTTGAGGGAGACTGTCCCATTGTTGATGGAGACCGTCACATAGTTTTTTATGACTCAGTGCAGTCTTCCTGAACAGACTCAGGTTGACAGGTTCATATTTCTTGCCAGGAGTACAATTCAACAGTTCAGTTGGGGTCTTAATGAAAGGATAGGCATCCCACTAGAGGGACAAATTCCGGTGAATCTGGAGGGCGCGCAATTCAAATAAATAATCATTAACATCATGGATATTAAACATTTAGGTACATGCAAGTGTCTTATATCCGTTAAAAGCTTAAATTCTTGTTAATCTAACTGCACTGTCCGGTTTACAGTGGGCTTTACAGCGAAAGCATGCCACGCGATTGTTTGAGGACGGCGCCCCACATCAAAATATTTTTCCACCGGCACAGGTTTCACAACATCCAAAGGGTCAGAGCTATAACACGCAAACACACGCTACAGGCCAAAGAGGGTGGGATGGATGAATAGATGAAGAGAAGTGAAAGAGATGTATGGTGAGGTCATACCTGTTTATAGTCTTTGGATTGTTTTCCAGAGTGATTTCTTGATAAAAAAATAAAAAAACTCAAATAAGTTCATTTTAGCTGTGTACTTTGGTC
>NW_026284854.1:0-16487 GCF_023373465.1 Oncorhynchus keta | reverse complement strand
CTTTACACCTCGAACAGAAGTAGAGGGACTTTTGTCAGAGGTTGCTTGTTGTGAACGCTGAGGGAACTTTATGCACTTGGCCTGATGATTCTGCACCTTGTTGCATTCTTCACATGATTTGGCACATTATTTGCAAATGTACACAGCTTTTCCTTCTACATTAAGCTGCAGGGAAATGTCTCCACTATCAGATAGTGCCTGTGGCATTTTCCTGTAAAGATTAGAAAAATACCCCAAATACAATTCCATGTGCAGATAAATAGTTAAACAGTTAGCTGAGGTACAGTCAATGTAAATAAATCCATTAGGCCCTAATCTATGGATTTCACATGACTGGGAATATAGACATGCATCCGTGGGTCACAGATGGGGGTTTTAAAGTAGGGGTATGGATCAGAAAACCAGTCAGTATCTGGTATGACCACCATTTGCCTCATGCAGCGCGACGTCTCCTTCTCATAGAGTTGATCCGGCTGTTGATTCTGGCCTGTGGAATGTTGTCCCACTCCTCTTCAATGGCTGTGCGTAGTTGCTGGATATTGGTGGGAACTGTAACATTCTGTCCTACACGTCGATTCAGAGCATCACGAACATGCTCAATGGATGACATGTCTGGCAAGTTTGGAGTTATTGGAATAACTGGGACACTTTCAGCTTCCAGGAAGTGTACAGATCCTTGCGACACAGGACCGTATTATCATGCTGAAACATGAGGTGATGGTGGCGGAGGAATGGCACGACAATGGGACTCAGGATCTTGTCACGGTATCTCTGTGTATTCAAATTGCCACTGATAAAATTCAATTGTGTTCATGTCCGTAGCTTATGCCGGCCAAAACTATAACCCCAAGTTCTCTGAAACAATGTTGAAAAACATTTATGGTAGAGAAATGAACATGCAATCAGTGGACATTCCTGCAGTCAGCAGGCCAATTGCACACTCCCTAAAAAATGTTGAGATCTGTGGCATTGTGTTGTGTGAAAAAAACGCACATTTCAGAGTGGCCTTGTATGGTCCCCAGCACAAGTAGCATTTGTGTAATGATCAGGCTTTTTAATCAGCTTCTTGATATTCCACACCTGCCAGGTGGATTATCTTGGCAAAGGAGAAATGCTCACAATCAGGGATGTCAACGAATTTGTGCATAAAATTGGACAGAACAAAGCTTTTTTGTGCTTATGGAAAATTTGCGGGATCTTTTATTTCAGCTCATGAAACATGGGGCCAATTTATTTTTGTTCAGTATTTTTTGTTCAGTGTAGTTCTGTCCTTGAGCTCTTCTTGTTTATTAATGTTCTTATGTCATGTTTTGTGTGGACCCCAGGAAGAGTACCTGCTGCTTTCACAACAGCTAATGGGGATCCTAATAAAATAACAAAAAAATATCCTTTCTCTCCTCTCAGTCTGGTCTCTCTGGATGAAGAGAAGCCATCAGAATCAGCCTCTGGTACGTACTGGCCCCTACTGACACCTACTGACCCCTACTGGGTTAGTTATGCTATAACATTACATTATATACTGAACCCTACTGGGCTAGATATACTACAACATTACATTATATACTGACCCCTACTGGGCTAGATAGACTATAACATTACATTATATACTGACCCCTACTGGGCTAGATATACTATAACATTACATTACATAGTGTCCTAGATATACTATAACATTACATTATATACTACTGGGATATACCATGACATTATATACTGAAGAGTTGATATACAAACATTACATTATATACTGTCCTACTTCCATTATATACTACCCCCTGGGCTAGATAGACACATTACATTATATACTGGGGCCAGATATACTATAACATGACATAAGACTGTTGATAACTATAGTGCCTATAACATTACTTCTGACCAGGGAAGAGTACTAGTTACACTAAGGACCAGGGAAGAGTTGACAACATAGTGCTCTACTTCCTCTCTAAGGACCAGGAAGAGTTGACAACATAGTGTCCTACCCTACTTCCTCTCTAGGACCAGGGAAGAGTACACTAAGGCCCTACCAGGAAGAGTTGACAACATAGTGCCCTACTTCCTCTAGTACACTAAGGACCAGGGAAGAGTTGACAACATAGTGCCCTACTTCCTCTAGTACACTAAGGACCAGGGAAGAGTTGACAACATAGTGCCCTACTTCCTCTAGTATACAAGGACCAGGGAAGAGTTGACTAGTGCACTACAGGGAAGAGTTGACAACATAGTGTCTACTTCCTCTAGTACACTAAGGACCAGGAACAGTTGATAACATAGTGCCCTACTTCCTCTAAGGACCAGGGAAGAGTTGACAACATAGTGTCCTACTTCCTCTGGTACACTAAGGACCAGGAAGAGTTGACAACATAGGTCCTACTTCCTCTAGTACACTAAGGACCAGGGAAGAGTTGACAACATAGTGTCCTACTTCTCTAGTACACTAAGGGACCAGGAAGAGTTGACAACATAGTGCCCTAACATAGGACCAGGAAGAGTACCCTACTTCCTCTAGTACACTAAGGACCAGGGAAGAGTTGACAACATAGTGCCTGGTCACTAAGGACCAGGGAAGAGTTGACAACATAGTGCCCTACTTCCTCTAGTACTAAGGACCAGGGAAGAGTTGACAACATAGTGTCCTACTTCCTCTCTAAGGACCAGGGAAGAGTTGACAACATAGTGCCCTACTTCCTCTAGTACTAAGGACCAGGGAAGAGTTGACAACATAGTGTCCTACTTCCTCTAGTACACTAAGGACCAGGGAAGAGTTGACAACATAGTGGACCAGGGAAGAGTTGACAAATACTTCCTCTAGTACACTAAGGACCAGGGAAGAGTTGACAACATAGTGCCTACTTCCTCTCACCAGGGAAGAGTTGACTAAGTGCCTTCCTCTAGTACACTAAGGACCAGGGAAGAGTTGACAAGTGCCCTACTTCCTCTAGTACACTAAGGACCAGGGAAGAGTTGACAACATAGTGTCTACTTCCTCTAGTACACTAAGGACCAGGGAAGAGTTGACAACATAGTGCCCTACTTCCTCTAGTACACTAAGGACCAGGGAAGAGTTGACAACATAGTGCCCTACTTCCTCTAGTACACTAAGGACCAGGGAAGAGTTGAAAACATAGTGTCCTACTTCCTCTAGTACACTAGGACCAGGGAAGAGTTGACAACATAGTACCCTACTTCCTCTCTAAGGACCAGGGAAGAGTTGACAATATAGTGTCCTACTTCCTCTGGTACACTAAGGACCAGGGAAGAGTTGACAACATAGGGTCCTACTTCCTCTAGTACACTAAGGACCAGGGAAGGGTTGACAACATAGTGCCCTACTTCCTCTAGTACACTAAGGACCAGGGAACAGTTGATAACATAGTGCCCTACTTCCTCTAGTATACTAAGGACCAGGAAGAGTTGACAACATAGTGCCCTACCAGGATCAGAAGAGTTGACAACATAGTGCCCTACTTCCTCTAGTACACCAGGGAAGAGTTGATAACATAGTGCCCTAAGGACCAGGGAAGAGTTGACAACATAGTGTCCTACTTCCTCTAGTACACTAAGGACCAGGAAAGAGTTGACAACATAGTGCCCTACTTCCTCTAGTACACTAAGGACCAGGGAAGAGTTGATAACATAGTGCCCTACTTCCTCTAGTACACTAAGGACCAGGGAAGAGTTGACAACATAGTGCCCTACTTCCTCTAGTACACTAAGGACCAGGGAAGAGTTGACAACATAGTGCCCTACTTCCTCTAGTACACTAAGGACCAGGGGAAGAGTTGACAACATAGTGCCCTACTTCCTCTCTAAGGACCAGGAAGAGTTGACAACATAGTGTCCTACTTCCTCTAGTACACTAAGGACCAGGGAAGAGTTGATAACATAGTGCCCTACTTCCTCTAGTACACTAAGGACCAGGGAAGAGTTGACAACATAGTGTCCTACTTCCTCTAGTACACTAAGGACCAGGGAAGAGTTGACAACATAGTGCCCTACTTCCTCTAGTACACTAAGGACCAGGGAAGAGTTGACAACATAGTGTCCTACTTCCTCTAGTACACTAAGACCAGGAAGAGTTGACAACATAGTGCCTACTTCCTCTAGTACACTAAGGACCAGGAAGAGTTGACAACATAGTGCCCTACTTCCTCTAGTACACTAAGGACCAGGGAAGAGTTGACAACATAGTGTCCTACTTCCTCTAGTACACTAAGGACCAGGAAGAGTTGACAACATAGTGCCCTACTTCCTCTCTAAGGACCAGGAAGAGTTGACAACATAGTGTCCTACTTCCTCTGGTACACTAAGGACCAGGGAAGAGTTGACAACATAGTGGTCCTACTTCCTCTAGTACACTAAGGACCAGGGAAGAGTTGACAACATAGTGTCCTACTTCCTCTAGTACACTAAGGACCAGGGAAGAGTTGACAACATAGTGCCCTACTTCCTCTAGTACACTAAGGACCAGGGAAGAGTTGACAACATAGTGCCGTACTTCCTCTAGGTCACTAAGGACCAGGGAAGAGTTGACAACATAGTGTCCTACTTCCTCTCTAAGGACCAGGGAAGAGTTGACAACATAGTGCCCTACTTCCTCTCTAAGGACCAGGAAGAGTTGACAACATAGTGTCCTACTTCCTCTCTAAGGACCAGGGAAGAGTTGACAACATAGTGCCCTACTTCCTCTAGTACACTAAGGACCAGGGAAGAGTTGACAACATAGTGCACTACTTCCTCTAGTACACTAAGGACCAGGGAAGAGTTGACAACATAGTGCCCTACTTCCTCTAGTACACTAAGGACCTTCCTCTATAAGGACCAGGAAGAGTTGACAACATAGTGCCTACTTCCTCTAGGACCAAGGACCAGGGAAGAGTTGACAACATAGTGTCCTACTTCCTCTCTATAAGGACCAGGGAAGAGTTGACAACATAGTGCCCTACTTCCTCTAGTACACTAAGGACCAGGGAAGAGTTGACAACATAGTGTCCTACTTCCTCTCTAAGGACCAGGGGACCAGAGTTGACAACATAGTGCCCTACTTCCTCTATAAGGACCAGGGAAGAGTTGACAACATAGTGCCCTACTTCCTCTAGTACACTAAGGACCAGGAAGAGTTGACAACATAGTGTCCTACTTCCTCTCACCAAGGACCAGGGAAGAGTTGACAACATAGTGTCCTACTTCCTCTAGTACACTAAGGACCAGGGGAAGAGTTGACAACATAGTGCACTACTTCCTCTAGTACACTAAGGACCAGGGAAGAGTTGACAACATAGTGCACTACTTCCTCTAGTACACTAAGGACCAGGAAGAGTTGACAACATAGTGCCCTACTTCCTCTCTAAGGACCAGGGAAGAGTTGACAACATAGTGCCCTACTTCCTCTAGTACACTAAGGACCAGGGAAGAGTTGACAACATAGTGCCCTACTTCCTCTAGTACACTAAGGACCAGGGAAGAGTTGACAACATAGTGTCCTACTTCCTCTAGTACACAAAGGACCAGGGAAGAGTTGACAGGACCAGGGAAGAGTTGACAACATAGTGCCCTACTTCCTCTAGTACACTAAGGACCAGGGAAGAGTTGACAACATAGTGTAACATGCCTACTTCCTCTAGTACACTAAGGACCAGGGAAGAGTTGACAACATAGTGCCCTACTTCCTCTAGTACACTAAGGACCAGGAAGAGTTGACAACATAGTGCCCTACTTCCTCTAGTACACTAAGGACCAGGGAAGAGTTGACAACATAGTGTCCTACTTCCTCTAGTACACTAAGGACCAGGGAAGAGTTGACAACATAGTACCCTACTTCCTCTAGTACTAAGGACCAGGGAAGAGTTGACAACATAGTGTCCTACTTCCTCTAGTACACTAAGGACCAGGGAAGAGTTGACAACATAGTGTCCTACTTCCTCTAGTACTAAGGACCAGGGAAGAGTTGACAACATAGTGCCCTACTTCCTCTAGTACACTAAGGACCAGGGAAGAGTTGACAACATAGTGTCCTACTTCCTCTAGTACACTAGGACCAGGGACACTAAGGACCAGGAAGAGTTGACAACATAGTGCCCTACTTCCTCTAGTACACTAAGGACCAGGGAAGAGTTGACAACATAGTGCCTACTTCCTCTAGTACACTAAGGACCAGGGAAGAGTGACAACATAGTGCCCTACTTCCTCTAGTACACTAAGGACCAGGGAAGAGTTGACAACATAGTGCCCTACTTCCTCTAGTACACTAAGGACCAGGGAAGAGTTGACTACAGGACCAGGGAAGAGTTGACAACATAGTGCCCTTCCTCTAGTACTAAGGACCAGGGAAGAGTTGACAACATAGTGCCCTACTTCCTCTAGTACACTAAGGACCAGGGAAGAGTTGACAACATAGTGTCCTACTTCCTCTCTAAGGACCAGGGAAGAGTTGACAACATAGTGCCCTACTTCCTCTAGTACACTAAGGACCAGGGAAGAGTTGACAACATAGTGTCCTACTTCCTCTAGTACACTAAGGACCAGGGAAGAGTTGACAACATAGTGTCCTACTTCCTCTAGTACACTAAGGACCAGGGAAGAGTTGACAACATAGTGCCCTACTTCCTCTAGTACACTAAGGACCAGGGAAGAGTTGACAACATAGTGTCCTACTTCCTCTCTAAGGACCAGGGAAGAGTTGACAACATAGTGCCCTACTTCCTCTAGTACACTAAGGACCAGGGAAGAGTTGACAACATAGTGCCCTACTTCCTCTAGTACACTAAGGACCAGGGAAGAGTTGACAACATAGTGTCCTACTTCCTCTAGTACACTAAGGACCAGGGAAGAGTTGACAACATAGTGCCCTACTTCCTCTAGTACACTAAGGACCAGGGAAGAGTTGACAACATAGTGCCCTACTTCCTCTAGTACACTAAGGACCAGGGAAGAGTTGACAACATAGTGCCCTACTTCCTCTAGTACACTAAGGACCAGGGAAGAGTTGACAACATAGTGCCCTACTTCCTCTAGTACACTAAGGACCAGGGAAGAATTGACAACATAGGTGCCCTACTTCCTCTCTAAGGACCAGGGAAGAGTTGACAACATAGTGCCCTACTTCCTCTCTAAGGACCAGGGAAGAGTTGACAACATAGTGTCCTACTTCCTCTGTACACTAAGGACCAGGGAAGAGTTGACAACATAGTGTCCTACTTCCTCTCTAAGGACCAGGGAAGAGTTGACAACATAGTGTCCTACTTCCTCTCTAAGGACCAGGGAAGAGTTGACAACATAGTGCCCTACTTCCTCTAGTACACTAAGGACCAGGGAAGAGTTGACAACATAGTGTCCTACTTCCTCTAGCACACTAAGGACCAGGGAAGAGTTGACAACATAGTGCCCTACTTCCTCTCTAAGGACCAGGGAAGAGTTGACAACATAGTGCACTACTTCCTCTCTAAGGACCAGGGAGGAGTTGACAACATAGTGCACTACTTCCTCTCTAAGGACCAGGGAAGAGTTGACAACATAGTGTCCTACTTCCTCTAGTACACTAAGGACCAGGGAAGAGTTGACAACATAGTGCCCTACTTCCTCTAGTACACTAAGGACCAGGGAAGAGTTGACAACATAGTGCCCTACTCCCTCTAGTACACTAAGGACCTTCCTCTATAGGACCAGGGAAGAGTTGACAACATAGTGCCCTACTTCCTCTAGTACACCAAGGACCAGGGAAGAGTTGAAAACATAGTGCCCTACTTCCTCTCTCAGGACCAGGGAAGAGTTGACAACATAGTGCCCTACTTCCTCTATAAGGACCAGGGAAGAGTTGACAACATAGTGTCCTACTTCCTCTAGTACACTAAGGACCAGGGAAGAGTTGAAACATAGTGTCCTACTTCCTCTAGTACAGGACCAGGGAAGAGTTGACAACATAGTGTCCTACTTCCTCTAGTACACTAAGGACCAGGGAAGAGTTGACAACATAGTGCCCTACTTCCTCTAGTACACTAAGGACCTTCCTCTATAAGGACCAGGGAAGAGTTGACAACATAGTGCCCTACTTCCTCTAGTACACAAGGACCAGGGAAGAGTTGAAAACATAGTGTCCTACTTCCTCTAGTAAGGACCAGGGAAGAGTTGACAACATAGTGTCCTACTTCCTCTAGTACACTACGGACCAGGGAAGAGTTGACAACATAGTGCCTACTTCCTCTAGTACACTAAGGACCAGGGAAGAGTTGACAACATAGTGCCCTACTTCCTCTAGTACACTAAGGACCAGGGAAGAGTTGACAACATAGTGCACTACTTCCTCTAGTACACTAAGGACCAGGGAAGAGTTGACAACATAGTGCCCTACTTCCTCTAGTACACAAAGGACCAGGGAAGAGTTGACAACATAGTGTCCTACTTCCTCTCTAAAGACCAGGGAAGAGTTGACAACATAGTGCCCTACTTCCTCTAGTACACTAAGGACCAGGGAAGAGTTGACAACATAGTGTCCTACTTCCTCTCTAAGGACCAGGGAAGAGTTGACAACATAGTGCCCTACTTCCTCTCTAACACTAAGGACCAGGGAAGAGTTGACAACATAGTGCACTACTTCCTCTAGTACACTAAGGACCAGGGAAGAGTTGACAACATAGTGTCCTACTTCCTCTAGGACCAGGGACCAGGAAGGAATGACTTGACAACATAGTAAACTACTTCCTCTCACTAAGGACCAGGGAAGAGTTGACAACATAGTGCCCTACTTCCTCTAGTACACTAAGGACCAGGGAAGAGTTGACAACATAGTGTCCTACTTCCTCTAGTAAGGACCAGGGAAGAGTTGACAACATAGTGCCCTACTTCCTCTCTAAGGACCAGGGAAGAGTTGACAACATAGTGTCCTACTTCCTCTCTAAGGACCAGGGAAGAGTTGACAACATAGTGTCCTACTTCCTCTCGGTCACTAAGGACCAGGGAAGAGTTGACAACATAGTGCCCTACTTCCTCTAGTACACTAAGGACCAGGGAAGAGTTGACAACATAGTGCCCTACTTCCTCTAGTACACTAAGGACCAGGGAAGAGTTGACAACATAGTGCCCTACTTCCTCTAGTACACTAAGGACCAGGGAAGAGTTGACAACATAGTGCCCTACTTCCTCTCTAAGGACCAGGGAAGAGTTGACAACATAGTGCCCTACTTCCTCTATTAGGACCAGGGAAGAGTTGACAACATAGTGCCCTACTTCCTCTAGTACACTAAGGACCAGGGAAGAGTTGACAACATAGTGCCCTACTTCCTCTAGTACACTAAGGACCAGGGAAGAGTTGACAACATAGTGCCCTACTTCCTCTAGTACACTAAGGACCAGGGAAGAGTTGACAACATAGTGTCCTACTTCCTCTCTAAGGACCAGGGAAGAGTTGACAACATAGTGCCCTAAGGACCAGGGAAGAGTTGACAACATAGTGCCCTACTTCCTCTAGTACACTAAGGACCAGGGAAGAGTTGACAACATAGTGCCCTACTTCCTCTAGTACAACATAGGGTCCTAAGGACCAGGGAAGAGTTGACAACATAGTGCCCTACTTCCTCTAGTACACTAAGGACCAGGGAAGAGTTGACAACATAGTGCCCCTACTTCCTCTAGTACACTAAGGACCAGGGAAGAGTTGACAACATAGTGCCCTACTTCCTCTAGTACACTAAGGACCAGGGAAGAGTTGACAACATAGTGCCCTACTTCCTCTAGTACACTAAGGACCAGGGGAAGAGTTGACAACATAGTGCCCTACTTCCTCTAGTACACTAAGGACCAGGGAAGAGTTGACAACATAGTGCCCTACTTCCTCTAGTACACTAAGGACCAGGGAAGAGTTGACAACATAGTGCCCTAAGGACCAGGGAAGAGTTGACAAATATAGTGCCTACTAGTACACTAAGGATCAGGGAAGAGTTGACAACATAGTGCCCTACTTCCTCTAGTACACTAAGGACCAGGGGAAGAGTTGACAACATAGTGCCCTACTTCCTCTAGTACACTAAGGACCAGGGAAGAGTTGACAACATAGTGCCCTACTTCCTCTAGTACACTAAGGACCAGGGAAGAGTTGACAACCTAGTGCCCTACTTCCTCTAGTATACTAAGGACCAGGGAAGAGTTGACAACATAGTGTACTACTTCCTCTCTAAGGACCAGGGAAGAGTTGACAACATAGTGTCCTACTTCCTCTCTAAGGACCAGGGAAGAGTTGACAACATAGTGCCCTACTTCCTCTCTAAGGACCAGGGAAGAGTTGACAACATAGTGCCCTACTTCCTCTCTAAGGACCAGGGAAGAGTTGACAACATAGTGTCCTACTTCCTCTAGTACACGAAGGACCAGGGAAGAGTTGACAACATAGTGCCCTGCTTCCTCTAGTCAGGACCAGGGAAGAGTTGACAACATAGTGCCCTACTTCCTCTCTCAGGACCAGGAAGAGTTGACAACATAGTGCCCTACTTCCTCTCTCAGGACCAGGGAAGAGTTGACAACATAGTGCCCTACTTCCTCTCTCAGGACCAGGGAAGAGTTGACAACATAGTGCCCTACTTCCTCTAGTACTCAGGACCAGGGAAGAGTTGACAACATAGTGCCCTACTTCCTCTCCTCAGGACCAGGGAAGAGTTGACAACATAGTGCCCTACTTCCTCTCTACAGGACCAGGGAAGAGTTGACAACATAGTGCCCTACTTCCTCTCTCAGGACCAGGGAAGAGTTGACAACATAGTGCCCTACTTCCTCTCTAAGGACCAGGGAAGAGTTGACAACATAGTGCCCTACTTCCTCTCTAAGGACCAGGGAAGAGTTGACAACATAGTGCCCTACTTCCTCTCTCAGGACCAGGGAAGAGTTGACAACATAGTGCCCTACTTCCTCTCTCAGGACCAGGGAAGAGTTGACAACATAGTGCCCTACTTCCTCTAGTCAGGACCAGGAAGAGTTGACAACATAGTGCCCTACTTCCTCTCTAAGGACCAGGGAAGAGTTGACAGCATAGTGCCCTACTTCCTCTAGTAAGGACCAGGGAAGAGTTGACAACATAGTGTCCTACTTCCTCTCTCTAGGACCAGGGAAGAGTTGACACTAGTGTCCTACTTCCTCTAGTATACAGGACCAGGGAAGAGTTGACAACATAGTGCCCTACTTCCTCTCTCCAGGACCAGGGAAGAGTTGACAACATAGTGCCCTACTTCCTCTCTAAGGACCAGGGAAGAGTTGACAACATAGTGTCCTACTTCCTCCTAGTCCCTGAGGACCAGGGAAGAGTTGACCATAGTCCTACTTCCTCTAGTACACTACACCAGGAAGAGTTGATAACATAGTGTCCTACTTCCCAGTACACTGAAGGACCAGGGAAGAGTTGACAGCATAGTAACCCCTCTTCCTCTCACTCAGGACCAGGAAGAGTTGACAACTTAGTGCCTACTTCCTCTCTCACAGGACCAGGGAAGAGTTGACAACATAGTGCCCCTACTTCCTCTCAGGACCAGGGAAGAGTTGACAACATAGTGCCCTACTTCCTCTCTCGGGACCAGGGGAAGAGTTGACAACATAGTGCACTACTTCCTCTCTGAATAGACCAGGAAGAGTTGACAACATAGTGCCCTACTTCCTCTCTCAGGACCAGGGAAGAGTTGACAACATAGTGTCCTACTTCCTCTCAGGACCAGGAGAAGAGTTGACAACATAGTGCCCTACTTCCTCTCTCTCAGGACCAGGGAAGAGTTGACAACATAGTGCCCTACTTCCTCTCTAAGGACCAGGGAAGAGTTGACAACATAATTGCCCTACTTCCTCTAAGGACCAGGAAGAGTTGACAACATAGTGCCCTACTTCCTCTAGTCAGGACCAGGAAGAGTTGACAACATAGGCACTACTTCCTAGTCTAAGAACAGGAAGAGTTGACAACATAGTGCCCTACTTCCTCTCTCAGGACCAGGGAAGGGAGTTGACAACATAGTGCCCTACTTCCTCTAGTACACTAAAGACCAGGAAGAGTTGACAACATAGGCCCTACTTCCTCTAGTACACTAAGGACCAGGGAAGAGTTGACAACATAGTGCCCCTACTCCCTCTAGTACACTAAGGACCAGGAAGAGTTGACAACATAGTGCACTACTTCCTCTAGTACTAAGGACCAGGAAAGTTGACAACATGGTACAAACTTCCTCTCTCAATCAGGAAAATTTGACAACATAGTGCCCTACTTCCTCTCTAAGGACCAGGAAGAGTTGACAACATAGTGCCCTACTTCCTCTATTAAGGACCAGGGAAGAGTTGACAACATAGTGCCTATTCTCTAGTACTTAAGGACCAGGAAGGGGTTGACAGCTTATAGTGTCCAACTTCCTCTCTGAGGACCAGGGAAGAGTTGACAACATGTTTACTTCCCTCTAGTACACTAAGGACAGGAGAGTTGACAACATAGGGTCCTACTTCACTCTCTAGGACCAGGGAAGAGTTGACAACATAGTGCCCTACTTCCTCTCTAAGGACCAGGGAAGAGTTGACAACATAGTGCCCTACTTCCTCTAGTACACTAAGGACCAGGGAAGAGTTGACAACATAGTGTCCTACTTCCTCTCTAAGGACCAGGGAAGAGTTGACAACATAGTGTCCTACTTCCTCTCTAAGGACCAGGGAAGAGTTGACAACATAGTGTCCTACTTCCTCTAGTACACTAAGGACCAGGGAAGAGTTGACAACATAGTGCCCTACTTCCTCTAGTACACTAAGGACCAGGGAAGAGTTGACAACATAGTGCCCTACTTCCTCTCTAAGGACCAGGGAAGAGTTGACAACATAGTGCCCTACTTCCTCTAGTACACTAAGGACCAGGGAAGAGTTGACAACATAGTGCCCTACTTCCTCTAGTACACTAAGGACCAGGGAAGAGTTGACAACATAGTGCTCTACTTCCTCTAGTACACTAAGGACCAGGGAAGAGTTGACAACATAGTGTCCTACTTCCTCTCTAAGGACCAGGGAAGAGTTGACAACATAGTGTCCTACTTCCTCTAGTACACTAAGGACCAGGGAAGAGTTGACAACATAGTGCCCTACTTCCTCTAGTACACTAAGGACCAGGGAAGAGTTGACAACATAGTGCCCTACTCCCTCTAGTACACTAAGGACCAGGGAAGAGTTGACAACATAGTGCCCTACTTCCTCTAGTACACTAAGGACCAGGGAAGAGTTGACAACATAGTGCCCTACTTCCTCTAGTACACTAAGGACCAGGGAAGAGTTGACAACATAGTGCCCTACTTCCTCTCTAAGGACCAGGGAAGAGTTGACAACATAGTGTCCTACTTCCTCTAGTACACTAAGGACCAGGGAAGAGTTGACAACATAGTGTCCTACTTCCTCTCTAAGGACCAGGGAAGAGTTGACAACATAGTGTCCTACTTCCTCTCTAAGGACCAGGGAAGAGTTGACAACATAGTGCCCTACTTCCTCTCTAAGGACCAGGGGAAGAGTTGACAACATAGTGCCCTACTTCCTCTCTAAGGACCAGGGAAGAGTTGACAACATAGTGCCCTACTTCCTCTAGTACACGAAGGACCAGGGAAGAGTTGACAACATAGTGCCCTACTTCCTCTCTCAGGACCAGGGAAGAGTTGACAACATAGTGCCCTACTTCCTCTCTCAGGACCAGGGAAGAGTTGACAACATAGTGCCCTACTTCCTCTCTCAGGACCAGGGAAGAGTTGACAACATAGTGCCCTACTTCCTCTCTCAGGACCAGGGAAGAGTTGACAACATAGTGCCCTACTTCCTCTCTCAGGACCAGGGAAGAGTTGACAACATAGTGCCCTACTTCCTCTCTCAGGACCAGGGAAGAGTTGACAACATAGTGCCCTACTTCCTCTCTCAGGACCAGGGAAGAGTTGACAACATAGTGCCCTACTTCCTCTCTCAGGACCAGGGAAGAGTTGACAACATAGTGCCCTACTTCCTCTCTAAGGACCAGGGAAGAGTTGACAACATAGTGCCCTACTTCCTCTCTCAGGACCAGGGAAGAGTTGACAACATAGTGCCCTACTTCCTCTAGTACACTAAGGACCAGGGAAGAGTTGACAACATAGTGCCCTACTTCCTCTCTAAGGACCAGGGAAGAGTTGACAACATAGTGCCCTACTTCCTCTCTAAGGACCAGGGAAGAGTTGACAACATAGTGTCCTACTTCCTCTAGTACACTGAGGACCAGGGAAGAGTTGACAACATAGTGCCCTACTTCCTCTCTAAGGACCAGGGAAGAGTTGACAACATAGTGTCCTACTTCCTCTAGTACACTAAAGACCAGGGAAGAGTTGACAACATAGTGTCCTACTTCCTCTAGTACACTAAGGACCAGGGAAGAGTTGACAACATAGTGCCCTACTTCCTCTAGTACACTAAGGACCAGGGAAGAGTTGACAACATAGTGTCCTACTTCCTCTAGTACACTAAGGACCAGGGAAGAGTTGACAACATAGTGCCCTACTTCCTCTCTCAGGATCAGGGAAGAGTTGACAACATAGTGCCCTACTTCCTCTCTAAGGACCAGGGAAGAGTTGACAACATAGTGCCCTACTTCCTCTAGTACACTAAGGACCAGGGAAGAGTTGACAACATAGTGCCCTACTTCCTCTAGTACACTAAGGACCAGGGAAGAGTTGACAACATAGTGCCCTACTTCCTCTAGTACACTAAGGACCAGGGAAGAGTTGACAACATAGTGCCCTACTTCCTCTAGTACACTAAGGACCAGGGAAGAGTTGACAACATAGTGCCCTACTTCCTCTAGTACACTAAGGACCAGGGAAGAGTTGACAACATAGTGTCCTACTTCCTCTAGTACACTAAGGACCAGGGAAGAGTTGACAACATAGTGTCCTACTTCCTCTCTAAGGACCAGGGAAGAGTTGACAACATAGTGCCCTACTTCCTCTCTAAGGACCAGGGAAGAGTTGACAACATAGTGCCCTACTTCCTCTAGTACACTAAGGACCAGGGAAGAGTTGACAACATAGTGCCCTACTTCCTCTCTAAGGACCAGGGAAGAGTTGACAACATAGTGCCCTACTTCCTCTCTAAGGACCAGGGAAGAGTTGACAACATAGTGCCCTACTTCCTCTAGTACACTAAGGACCAGGGAAGAGTTGACAACATAGTGCCCTACTTCCTCTCTAAGGACCAGGGAAGAGTTGACAACATAGTGCCCTACTTCCTCTAGTACACTAAGGACCAGGGAAGAGTTGACAACATAGTGCCCTACTTCCTCTAGTACACTAAGGACCAGGGAAGAGTTGACAACATAGTGCCCTACTTCCTCTAGTACACTAAGGACCAGGGAAGAGTTGACAACATAGTGTCCTACTTCCTCTAGTACACTAAGGACCAGGGAAGAGTTGACAACATAGTGTCCTACTTCCTCTAGTACACTAAGGACCAGGGAAGAGTTGACAACATAGTGCCCTACTTCCTCTAGTACACTAAGGACCAGGGAAGAGTTGACAACATAGTGTCCTACTTCCTCTAGTACACTAAGGACCAGGGAAGAGTTGACAACATAGTGCCCTACTTCCTCTCTAAGGACCAGGGAAGAGTTGACAACATAGTGCCCTACTTCCTCTAGTACACTAAGGACCAGGGAAGAGTTGACAACATAGTGCCCTACTTCCTCTAGTACACTAAGGACCAGGGAAGAGTTGACAACATAGTGCCCTACTTCCTCTAGTACACTAAGGACCAGGGAAGAGTTGACAACATAGTGCCCTACTTCCTCTAGTACACTAAGGACCAGGGAAGAGTTGACAACATAGTGCCCTACTTCCTCTAGTACACTAAGGACCAGGGAAGAGTTGACAACATAGTGCCCTACTTCCTCTAGTACACTAAGGACCAGGGAAGAGTTGACAACATAGTGCCCTACTTCCTCTAGTATACTAAGGACCAGGGAAGAGTTGACAACATAGTGCCCTACTTCCTCTCTAAGGACCAGGGAAGAGTTGACAACATAGTGCCCTACTTCCTCTCTAAGGACCAGGGAAGAGTTGACAACATAGTGCCCTACTTCCTCTCTAAGGACCAGGGAAGAGTTGACAACATAGTGCCCTACTTCCTCTCTAAGGACCAGGGAAGAGTTGACAACATAGTGCCCTACTTCCTCTAGTACACTAAGGACCAGGGAAGAGTTGACAACATAGTGTCCTACTTCCTCTCTAAGGACCAGGGAAGAGTTGACAACATAGTGCCCTACTTCCTCTCTCAGGACCAGGGAAGAGTTGACAACATAGTGCCCTACTTCCTCTAGTACACTAAGGACCAGGGAAGAGTTGACAACATAGTGCCCTACTTCCTCTCTACAGGACCAGGGAAGAGTTGACAACATAGTGCCCTACTTCCTCTAGTACACTAAGGACCAGGGAAGAGTTGACAACATAGTGCCCTACTTCCTCTCTAAGGACCAGGGAAGAGTTGACAAC
>NW_026284853.1:0-11180 GCF_023373465.1 Oncorhynchus keta | reverse complement strand
CCACCATCTCGTTACTGTAGCACACCCTGTCCCACCTAGTTACTGTAACACACCCCACCCTGCCCCCATCTAGTTACTGTAGCACACCCTGTCCCATCTAGTTACCGTAACACACCCTGCCCTGCCCCATCTAGTTACTGTAACACACCCCACCCTGCCCCCATCTCGTTACTGTAGCACACCCTGTCCCACCTAGTTACTGTAACACACCCCACCCTGCCCCCATCTAGTTACTGTAGCACACCCTGTCCCATCTAGTTACCGTAACACACCCTGCCCTGCCCCCATCTAGTTACTGTAACACACCCCACCCTGCCCCCATCTAGTTACTGTAACACACCCTGTCCCATCTAGTTACTGTAACACACCCCACCCTGCCCCATCTAGTTACCGTAACACACCCTGCCCTGCCCCATCTAGTTACTGTAACACACCCCACCCTGCCCCCATCTCGTTACTGTAACACACCCTGCCCCCATCTAGTTACTGTAACACAGCCTGCCCCGTCTAGTTATGTAACACACCCCACCCTGCCCCCATCTAGTTACTGTAGCACACCTTGTCCCATCTAGTTACTGTAACACACCCTGTCCCATCTAGTTACTGTAACACACCCTGTCCCATCTAGTTACTGTAACACACCCTGTCCCATCTAGTTACTGTAGCACACCCTGCCCCCATCTCGTTACTGTAACACACCCCACCCTGCCCCATCTAGTTACTGTAACACACCCTGCCATGCCCCATCTAGTTACCGTAACACACCCTGCCCCCATCTAGTTACTGTAACACACCCTGCCCCATCTAGTTACTGTAACACACCCTGTCCCATCTAGTTACCGTAACACACCCTGTCCCATCTAGTTACCGTAACACACCCTGCCCCCATCTAGTTACTGTAACACACCCTGTCCCATCTACTTACCGTAACACACCCTGTCCCATCTAGTTACCGTAACACACCCTGTCCCATCTAGTTACTGTAACACACCCTGTCCCATCTAGTTACTGTAACACACCCCACCCTGCCCCATCTAGTTACTGAAACACACCCCACCCTGCCCCATCTAGTTACTGTAACACACCCTGTCCCATCTAGTTACTGTAACACACCCTGTCCTATCTAGTTACTGTAACACACCCTGTCCCATCTAGTTACTGTAACACACCCCACCCTGCCCCCATCTAGTTACTGTAACACACCCCACCCTGCCCCATCTAGTTACTGAAACACACCCCACCCTGCCCCATCTAGTTACTGTAACACACCCTGTCCCATCTAGTTACTGTAACACACCCTGTCCTATCTAGTTACTGTAACACACCCTGTCCCATCTAGTTACTGTAACACACCCCACCCTGCCCCATCTAGTTACTGTAACACACCCTGTCCCATCTAGTTACTGTAACACACCCTGTCCTATCTAGTTACCGTAACACACCCTGCCCCATCTAGTTACTGTAACACACCCTGTCCCATCTAGTTACTGTAACACACCCTGTCCCATCTAGTTACTGTAACACACCCCACCCTGCCCCCATCTAGTTACTGTAACACACCCTGCCCCTATCTAGTTACTGTAACACACCCCACCCTGCCCCCATCTAGTTACTGTAACACACCCTGCCCCTATCTAGTTACTGTAACACACCCCACCCTGCCCCCATCTAGTTACTGTAACACACCCTGTCCTATCTAGTTACTGTAACACACCCTGTCCCATCTAGTTACTGTAGCACACCCTGCCCCCATCTAGTTACTGTAACACACCCCACCCTGCCCCATCTAGTTACTGAAACACACCCCACCCTGCCCCATCTAGTTACTGTAACACACCCTGTCCCCATCTAGTTACTGTAACACACCCCACCCTGCCCCATCTAGTTACTGAAACACACCCCACCCTGCCCCCATCTAGTTACTGTAACACACCCCACCCTGCCCCCATCTAGTTACCGTAACACACCCCCCTACCCCCATCTAGTTACTGTAACACACCCCACCCTGCCCCATCTAGTTACTGTAACACACCCCACCCTGCCCCCATCTAGTTACTGTAACACACTCCACCCTGCCCCCATCTAGTTACTGTAACACACCCCACCCTGCCCCATCTAGTTACTGAAACACACCCCACCCTGCCCCATCTAGTTACTGTAACACACCCTGTCCCATCTAGTTACTGTAACACACCCTGTCCTATCTAGTTACTGTAACACACCCTGTCCCATCTAGTTACTGTAACACACCCTGTCCTATCTAGTTACCGTAACACACCCTGCCCCCATCGAGTTACTGTAACACACCCCACCCTACCCCATCTCGTTACTGTAACACACCCTGTCCCATCTAGTTACTGTAACACACCCTGTCCTATCTAGTTACTGTAACACACCCTGTCCCATCTAGTTACTGTAACACACCCTTCCCCATCTAGTTACTGTAACACACCCTGCCCCATCTAGTTACTGTAACACACCCCACCCTGCCCCATCTCGTTAATGTAACACACCCTGTCCCATCTAGTTACCGTAACACACCCTGCCCTGCCCCCATCTAGTTACTGTAACACACCCTGTCCCATCTAGTTACTGTAACACACCCCACCCTGCCCCATCTAGTTACTGTAACACACCCTGTCCCATCTAGTTACTGTAACACACCCCACCCTGCCCCGTCTAGTTACTGTAACACACCCCACCCTGCCCCCATCTAGTTACTGTAGCACACCCTGTCCCATCTAGTTACTGTAACACACCCTGTCCTATCTAGTTACTGTAACACACCCTGTCCCATCTAGTTACTGTAGCACACCCTGCCCCCATCTCGTTACTGTAACACACCCCACCCTGCCCCATCTAGTTACTGTAACACACCCTGCCCTGCCCCATCTAGTTACCGTAACACACCCTGCCCCCATCTAGTTACTGTAACACACCCCACCCTGTCCCATCTAGTTACCGTAACACACCCCTGCCCCCATCTAGTTACTGTAACACACCCCACCCTGCCCCATCTAGTTACTGAAACACACCCCACCCTGCCCCATCTAGTTACTGTAACACACCCTGTCCCATCTAGTTACTGTAACACACCCTGTCCCATCTAGTTACTGTAACACACCCCACCCTGCCCCCATCTAGTTACCGTAACACACCCCACCCTGCCCCCATCTCGTTACTGTAACACACCCTGCCCCCATCTAGTTACTGTAACACAGCCTGCCCCGTCTAGTTACTGTAACACACCCTGTCCCATCTAGTTACTGTAACACACCCTGTCCTATCTAGTTACCGTAACACACCCTGCCCCCATCGAGTTACTGTAACACACCCCACCCTGCCCCATCTAGTTACTGTAACACACCCTGCCATGCCCCATCTAGTTACTGTAACACACCCTGCCCCCATCTAGTTACTGTAACACACCCCACCCTGCCCCCATCTAGTTACTGTAACACACCCCACCCTGCCCCATCTAGTTACTGTAACACACCCCACCCTACCCCATCGCGTTACTGTAACACACCCTGTCCCATCTAGTTACTGTAACACACCCTGTCCTATCTAGTTACTGTAACACACCCTGTCCCATCTAGTTACTGTAACACACCCTTCCCCATCTAGTTACTGTAACACACCCTGCCCCATCTAGTTACTGTAACACACCCCACTCTGCCCCATCTAGTTACTGTAACACACCCCACCCTGCCCCATCTCGTTACTGTAACACACCCTGTCCCATCTAGTTACTGTAACTCACCCCACCCTGCCCTATCTAGTTACTGTAACACACCCTGCCCCATCTAGTTACAGTAACACACCCCACCCTGCCCTATCTAGTTACTGTAACACACCCTTCCCCATCTAGTTACTGTAACACACCCCACCCTGCCCCCATCTAGTTACTGTAACACACCCTGTCCCATGTAGTTACTGTTACACACCCCACCCTGTCCCCATCTAGTTACTGTAACACACCCCACCCTGCCCCCATCTAGTTACTGTAACACACCCTGTCCCATGTAGTTACTGTTACACACCCCACCCTGTCCCCATCTAGTTACTGTAACACACCCCACCCTGCCCCCATCTCGTTACTGTAACACACCCCACCTTGCCCCATCTAGTTACTGTAACACACCCTGCCCTGCCCCATCTAGTTACTGTAACACACCCCGCCCCCATCTAGTTACCGTAACACACCCTGCCCCCATCTAGTTACCGTAACACACCCCACCCTGCCCCCATCTAGTTACTGTAACACACCCCACCCTGCCCCCATCTAGTTACTGTAACACACCCCACCCTGCCCCATCTAGTTACTGTAACACACCCCACCCTGCCCTATCTAGTTACTGTAACACACCCTGCCCCATCTAGTTACAGTAACACACCCCACCCTGCCCTATCTAGTTACTGTAACACACCCTTCCCCATCTAGTTACTGTAACACACCCCACCCTGCCCCCATCTAGTTACTGTAACACACCCTGTCCCATCTAGTTACTGTAACACACCCCACCCTGCCCCCATCTAGTTACTGTAACACACCCTGTCCCATCTAGTTACTGTTACAGACCCCACCCTGTCCCCATCTATTTACTGTAACACACCCCACCCTGCCCCCATCTAGTTACTGTAACACACCCTGCCCCCGTCTCTTTACTGTAACACACCCCACCCTGCCCCATCTAGTTACTGTAACACACCCTGCCCTGCCCCATCTAGTTACTGTAACACACCCCACCTTGCCCCATCTAGTTACTGTAACACACCCTGCCCTGCCCCATCTAGTTACCGTAACACACCCTGCCCCCATCTAGTTACTGTAACACACCCCACCCTACCCCATCTAGTTACTGTAACACACCCCACCCTGCCCCCATCTAGTTACTGTAACACACCCCACCCTGCCCCCATCTAGTTACTGTAACACACCCTGTCCCATCTAGTTACTGTAACACACCATGTCCTAGTTACTTTAACACAAAGCTAATATTCGGTGTAAACAATCTTTAATAAATGGCAATATGATAACATTTCACATGATCACTAGTACTGACTTTTCAATATGGTAGCACCTCTGAATTATTCGTAAAAAAAACAAAAAAACACAAGTTAATTTTATTTCACATCCAGAAAGAATGTACAATGTACAAATATGCAAATTTAAATAAGTGATAAGAAAAAAAACTTAATGGAGACAATAAGCCTTTTAGAAACACAGAACACAACCTAAATGGCACCCTATTCCCTATATAGTGCACTAATTTTAACCAGAGTCCTATGGCCAATGGTACCCTATTCCCTATATAGTGCACTACTTTTAACCAGAGTCCTATGGCCAATGGTACCCTATTCCCTCTATAATGTATTACTTTTGACCATCTCTCTTTATCTGACTTAAATAAATAAAGGTGAAATAAAATTAACAAACATTTTTTACAAACTATACAGAATGTCTTTGTTCTGAAGTTCACCATCCCTTTTACAGAATATCTTTGTTTTGATTTCCTGCTGAAGTAATCATCCTTTATAGAATGTCTTTGTTTTGATTACCTGCTGAAGTAATCATCCTTTATAGAATGTCTTTGTTTTGATTACCTGTTGAAGTAATCATCCTTTATAGAATGTCTTTGTTTTGATTACCTGCTGAAGTAATCATCCTTTATAGAATGTATTTGTTTTGATTACCTGCTGAAGTAATCATCCATTTATAGAATGTCTTTGTTTTGATTACCTGCTGAAGTAATCATCCTTTATAGAATGTCTTTGTTTTGATTACCTGCTGAAGTAATCATCCTTTATAGAATGTCTTTGTTTTGATAATGTTGAAGTTTAGCATCCTTATTAGAATGCCTTTGTTTTGATTACCTGCTGAAGTAATCATCCTTTATAGAATGTCTTTGTTTTGATTACCTGCTGAAGTAATCATCCTTTATAGAATGTCTTTGTTTTGATTACCTGCTGAAGTAATCATCCTTTATAGAATGTCTTTGTTTTGATTACCTGCTGAAGTAATCATCCTTTATAGAATGTCTTTGTTTTGATTACCTGCTGAAGTAATCATCCTTTATAGAATGTCTTTGTTTTGATCATGTTGAAGTTTAGCATCCTTATTAGAATGTCTTTGTTTTGATTACCTGCTGAAGTAATCATCCTTTATAGAATGTCTTTGTTTTGATTACCTGCTGAAGTAATCATCCTTTATAGAATGTCTTTGTTTTGATTACCTGCTGAAGTAATCATCCTTTATAGAATGTCTTTGTTTTGATTACCTGTTGAAGTAATCATCCTTTATACAATGTCTTTGTTTTGATTACCTGCTGAAGTAATCATCCTTTATAGAATGTATTTGTTTTGATTACCTGCTGAAGTAATCATCCATTTATAGAATGTCTTTGTTTTGATTACCTGCTGAAGTAATCATCCTTTATAGAATGTCTTTGTTTTGATTACCTGCTGAAGTAATCATCCTTTATAGAATGTCTTTGTTTTGATAATGTTGAAGTTTATTCCTTATTAGAATGCCTTTGTTTTGATTACCTGCTGAAAGTAATCATCCTTTATAGAATGTCTTTGTTTTGATTACCTGCTGAAGTAATCATCCTTTATAGAATGTCTTTGTTTTGATTACCTGCTGAAGTAATCATCCTTTATAGAATGTCTTTGTTTTGATTACCTGCTGAAGTAATCATCCTTTATAGAATGTCTTTGTTTTGATTACCTGCTGAAGTAATCATCCTTTATAGAATGTCTTTGTTTTGATCATGTTGAAGTTTAGCATCCTTATTAGAATGTCTTTGTTTTGATTACCTGCTGAAGTAATCATCCTTTATAGAATGTCTTTGTTTTGATTACCTGCTGAAGTAATCATCCTTTATAGAATGTCTTTGTTTTGATTACCTGCTGAAGTAATCATCCTTTATAGAATGTCTTTGTTTTGATTACCTGCTGAAGTAATCATCCTTTATAGAATGTCTTTGTTTTGATTACCTGCTGAAGTAATCATCTTTTATAGAATGTCTTTGTTTTGATCATGTTGAAGTTGACTATCGTTAACATAATATCTTTGTTGTGATCACCTGTTGTGGTTGACCATCCTTAAATGAATGTCAGGCTTCCAGGTTTTATCCATGGAATGGATGTGCTCCTTAGCCTTCAACCTCAGTGCTGCGATGCTGGAACCATGTTCCAGGTCCTTAGCAGAGGGTACTTATCATTGAAGCTGCAGAGGCACTGGTAGAGTGGCGGGGCCACAGTCTGCACCCCCTGCATGCCCTGTCCCATCCCTTGGTGCACCATGCCATGTCCTGGGGGACTGTCGAGGAAGCTGTAGCTGTGGCTGTGGCTGTGGCTGTGAGAGTGGGTGTGGCTGGGGTAGGCATGCTGAAAGTGAGGGCCCTGCCCTGGGCCTGCATATCCGGGGATAGTGTGCATCGGGTTGCCACTGGACATGGGCGATGCCAGCCAGGGATCCAGGGGTAATGGGTTGGACATGAGCCCCACATTGGAGGGCGACGGTTGAAAGACAACATGGGGAGTGGTGGAGCTTTGTTGAGTTGGAGTCCATCTTCTCCTGACGTCTCCACTTAGCCCGACGGTTCTGGAACCACACCTGGACACGGACAGAGAGGATACCGTAGTATTAGTCTACAGTAGTCACTCAGCAGTGCACACTACATCAATGCAGTGCACACTACATCACCATAATGGTAGTAATAACAGTATTTGTAGATTTTGTTGTTGTTGTTTTGCTTAAAACATTTTTTTTTTAAGTGACCAAGACTAAATGATTCAGAATTCAAATTAATTTGGTTAGAGGCTGTGTAATTCTGTGTAATTTGGTTAGAGGCTGTGTTATTCGGTTAGAGGCTGTGTAAGAGGCTGTGTAACTCTGTGTAATTTGGTTAGAGGCTGTGTAATTCAGTTAGAGGCTGTGTAAGAGGCTGTGTAATTCTGTGTAATTTGGTTCGAGGCTGTGTAAGAGGGTGTGTAATTCAGTTAGAGGCTGTGTAAGAGGCTGTGTAATTCTGTGTAATTTGGTTAGAGGCTGTGTAAGAGGCTGTGTAATTTGGTTCGAGGCTGTGTAAGAGGGTGTGTAATTCAGTTAGAGGCTGTGTAAGAGGCTGTGTAATTCTGTGTAATTTGGTTAGAGGCTGTGTAAGAGGCTGTGTAATTTGGTTAGAGGCTGTGTAATTCGGTTAGAGGCTGTGTTAGAGGCTGTGTAATTTGTGTAGTTCGAGGCTGTGTAATTGTAATTCAGTTAGAGGCTGTGTAAGAGGCTGTGTAATTCTGTGTAATTTGGTTAGAGGCTGTGTAATTTGGTTAGAGGCTGTGTAATTCTGTGTAATTTGGTTAGAGGCTGTGTAATTTAGTTAGAGGCTGTGTAATTCGGTTAGAGGCTGTGTAAGAGGCTGTGTAATTCTGTGTAATTTGGTTAGAGGCTGTGTAAGAGGGTGTGTAATTTGTTAGAGACTGTGTAAGAGGCTGTGTAATTCGGTTAGAGGCTGTGTAAGAGGCTGTGTAATTTGGTTAAAGGCTGTGTAAGAGGCTGTGTAATTCTGTGTAATTTGGTTAGAGGCTGTGTAAGAGAGCTGTGTAAGAGGCTGTGTAATTCTGTGTAATTTTGGTTAGAGGCTGTGTAAGAGGCTGTGTAATTCGGTTAGAGGCTGTGTAAGAGGCTGTGTAATTCTGTGTAATTTGGTTAGAGGCTGAGTAATTTAGTTAGAGGCTGTGTAATTCTGTGTAATTTATTTAACCTGTGGTAAGCTACTGGTGCCTACAGGTTAAACATAGTAATTGAACCAGTTTTAAAAAGAGAAAACATTTTGCTTCACTCCAGTTTTTAAAGTGCCAGTGTACCAATATATTTGACGGCAACTGTATGAGACAATGTATGAGAAGTCTCCCACCTCCTAAAATAGAATCTCTCAGCCAAAGCATGGGCCAAATTTCCCATCCCGTTCCAACATTTCAAAGAGGAGAACACTTGTCCAAAAATGTGTAATAGTAGTGGTGGTAATAGTAGTGGTGGTGGTAATAGTAGTAGTAGTGGTGGTAATAGTAGTGGTGGTGGTAATAGTAGTAGTGGTGGTAATAGTAGTAGTAGTGGTGGTAATAGTAAATGTAATGTAATGTAGTGGTGGTGGTAATAGTAGTAGTGGTGGTAATAGTAGTAGTAGTGGTGGCAATAGTAGTGGTGGTGGTAATAGTAGTGGTGGTGGTAATAGTAGTAGTAGTGGTGGTAATAGTAGTAGTGGTGGTAATAGTAGTAGTGGTGGTAATAGTAGTAGTAGTGGTGGTAATAGTAGTAGTAGTGGTGGTAATAGTAGTAGTGGTGGCAATGGTAGTGTGGTAATAGTAGTGGTGGTGGTGGCAATAGTAGTAGTGGTGGTAATAGTAGTGGTGGTGGTAATAGTAGTGTGGTGGTAATAGTAGTAGTGGTGGTGGTAATAGTAGTAGTGGTGGTAATAGTAGTAGTGGTGGTAATAGTAGTAGTGGTGGTAATGGTGGTGGGTGGCAATAGTAGTATTACATTTAAGTCATTTTGGCAGACGCTCTTATCCAGAGTGGTGCATACACCTAGACATCCAGTGGAACAGCCACTTACAATAGTGCATAAATCTTTTAGTAGTGGTGGTAATAGTAGTGGTGGTAATAGTAGTGGTGGTGGTGGCAATAGTAGTAGTGGTGGTAATAGTGGGTGGTGGTAATAGTACAATAGTAGTGGTGGCAATAGTAGTAGTGGGTGGTAATAGTAGTGGTGGTGGTGGCAATAGTAGTAGTGGTGGTAATAGTAGTGGTGGTGGTGGCAATAGTAGTAGTGGTGGCAATAGTAGTAGTAGTGGTGGTAATAGTAGTAGTGGTGGTGGTAATAGTAGTGGTGGTGGTAATAGTAGTAGTAGTGGTGGTAATAGTAGTGGTGGTGGTGGCAATAGTAGTAGTGGTGGCAATAGTAGTAGTAGTGGTGGTAATAGTAGTAGTGGTGGTAATAGTAGTAGTAGTGGTAGTAATAGTAGTGGTGGTGGTGGCAATAGTAGTAGTGGTGGCAATAGTAGTAGTAGTAATAGTAGTGGTGGTGTAATAGTAGTAGTGGTGGTAATAGTAGTAGTAGTGGTGGTAATAAATAGTAGTGGTGGTGGTGGCAATAGTAGTAGTGGTGGTAATAGTAGTGGTGGTGGTGGCAATAGTAGTAGTGGTGGCAATAGTAGTGGTGGTGGTAATAGTAGTGGTGGTGGTGGTAATAGTAGTAGTGGTGGCAATAGTAGTAGTGGTGGTAATAGTAGTGGTGGTGGTGGCAATAGTAGTAGTGGTGGTAATAGTAGTGGTGGTGGTGGTAATAGTAGTAGTGGTGGCAATAGTAGTAGTGGTGGTAATAGTAGTGGTGGTGGTGGCAATAGTAGTAGTGGTGGTAATAGTAGTAGTAGTGGTGGTAATAGTAGTGGTGGTGGTAATAGTAGTGGTGGTGGTTTTGGTGGTAATAGATGTAGTAGTGGTAGTGGTTATGGTGTTAATAGTAGTAGTGGTGGTGGTGGTGGTGGTGGTGATAATATTAGTAGTTGTGTTGGTGGTAATAATGGTGGTGGTGGTGAGGTAGTGGTAGTGGTGGTAATAGTAGTGGTAGTGGTGGTGGTAATAATGGTGGTGGTGGTGAGAGTAGTAGAAGTGGTAGTGGTGGTAATAGTAGTGGGGGGTTATAGTAGTGGGGGTGGTGAGGTGGTAATAGTAATGGTTGTGGTAATAGTAATAGTGGTGGTAATAATGGTGGTGGTGGTAATAGTAGTGGTGGTGGTTGTGGTTGTGGTGGTAATAGATGTAGTAGTGGTTTTGGTGTTAATAGTAGTAGTAGTGGTGGTGGTAATATTAGTAGTAGTAGTAGTAGTAGTGGTGGTGGTAATAGTAGTGGTGAGGGTGGTAATAGTAGTGGTAGTGGAAATAGTAGTGGGGGGTGGTGGTAATAGTGGTGGTGGTGGTAATATTGAGTAGTAGTAGTGGTGGTGGTGGTAATATTAGTGGTGGTGGTAATAGTAGTAGTAGTGGTGGTAGTAGTATTAGTGGTGGTGGTAATAGTAGTAGTTGTGGTGGTGGTAATAATGGTGGTGGTGGTGGTGAAAGTAGTAGAGTGGTAGTGGTGATAATAGTAGTGGTGGTGATAATAGTAATGGTAGTGGTGG
>NW_026284852.1:0-42445 GCF_023373465.1 Oncorhynchus keta | reverse complement strand
GTTGTGCTTCGTTCAGTTTGTGTTGCTCCCTGTCTGTCTCTCCTTCTATCTCATCCCTCTGTCTCTGTCTCTCCATCACTCTCTCTGCCTCTCATGCAATATATCATGTAAATGTCTTTCTCTCAAGTCTGCCTATATTATATCTTGCTCTCCTTCTGTCTCTGCCTCTCATGCTGTCTCTTACTCTCCTTCTGGCTATCCTTCTGTGTCTTGGCAGCATGTCGTATTGGCATGTCATTCTTGGCATGTTTTAGCGATGTCTTTCAGCATGTCATTGCTGATGTGGCATGTCATTGCGATGTGTCATTGCCGGTGTCATTTCTTGGCGATCAAATTCGTGATGTCTTGGCATGTCATTCTTGATGTCTTGGCATGTCATTCTGGTATATCATTGTCATAATGATCGTCACTTGCCGATGTAATATGTCATTGAATGTCATCATTGCCCGATGTATGTCATTGTGATGTTGTGTATGTCATTACGGCATGTCATTGATGATATGTCATTAGTGATGTCGATGTGTCATTGTGATCTTGGCATGTTGTTTTAGCGATGTGATGTCGTTGATGATTGTGTCATTTGCTTGATGTCTATGTCATTGCTTGATGTCATCTTGATGTGTGCGATGTCATTCATGGTGGCTTCAGCATGTCATTTGACAATAGTCGAACGATGTCATTTCAAGATGTAACTATGTGAATGTCATTGCCAATGTCGGTATCAATGTGTTCTTGATTAATGTGCTATGCATATCATTATTGCCGTGTAACACAATCGTCTAAATGTATGTCATTTGCCGTGTGTCATTTGTCGTGTTAATATGTGTGATGTGCATGTCATTGTGATGTGTATGTCATTTAGCGATGTTAACAGTAGTGTCATTGCCATGTAACTATGATGTGTGTGCATGTCATTGTATAATGTGGCATGTCATTGCTTGTCATCATCGTGATATCATTGCCTGATGTGTTTGGCATGTCATTGTGATGGCATGTCGTCACTGTGTGGCATGTCATTGTGACATATATGTATATCATGTTATAGTGTGTAGCATATCTTGATGTCTCATGTCATTGTATGTATGTCATTGATGAACTTGTCGATGTCTGATGTCATTTGTGATGTCTTGGCATCATATGCTTGGCATCGCGTAACGATGTCTTGATATG
The DNA here is from genome assembly GCF_023373465.1 of Oncorhynchus keta. Taxonomy (NCBI): domain Eukaryota; kingdom Metazoa; phylum Chordata; class Actinopteri; order Salmoniformes; family Salmonidae; genus Oncorhynchus; species Oncorhynchus keta. The sequence goes on along the minus strand of NW_026284852.1, from coordinate 41,275 downwards.
TCATTGAACATGTCATTGCTTGCGTATCATTTGCTGATATCTGGCATGTCATTATGATGTATGTCATTGCTGATGTCATTGCCGATGTGCATATGTCGTAGTATGTCATTGATGATATGCTTGGCAGTCATTGCTGATGTATGTCATGTGTCGATGTCATTATGATGCATATGTCGTTGTATGTCATTTTCGTGATGTGGCATGTCATTGATGTCTTGTGAATGTCATTCTGTGATGTCGTTGTGATATGTCATTGTTGTTGTAATGTCATTTCGCGATGTCTTGGCATGTCATTTCGTGCATGTGATCGTCATTGGCATGTCATTGCTATGACATCGGTCTGATCGTCATTGCAATGTGCATGTTCATGTCAATGTCATTGTGTGTGTCATGTCATTATGATGTAACTATGTCTTGATGTGTGGCATGTCATTGCGATTAATGTCATATCGGCATTGTAATGTTGTTGCATGTCATTCGTGATGTGCATCATCTTGATGTCATTAGCGATGTGGCATGTCGTTGCTGATGTCTTGCCGATGTCTTGCATGTCATTCATGATGATGTCATTCTTGATGTGGCATGTCATTGCGATGTCATTTTGATGTATCATGTCATTGCTATGTCATTGCGTCACTGTCTCTCCTTCTGTCTCCTTCTGTCTTCTGCCTCTCCTTCTGTCTCTCCTTCTGTCTCTGCCTCTCCTTCTGTCTCTCCTTCTGTCTCTCCTTCTCTTCTGTCTCTGTCTCTCTTCTGTCTCTGCCTCTCCTTCTGTCTCTTCTCCTTCTATCTCTCCCTCTGTCTCTGTCTCTCCTTCTTATGTCTGTCTCTGGTCATCATTAGTGTGATGTCATTGCCTCTCCTTGTGCTCTGCCTGTCATTCTGCCTCTCCATTTGTCTGTCCTTGGCATGTCATTCTGATATCATTCTGTGTCATGTCATTGTCTGTCATTTCGTGATGTCATCATTTCTTGTCTTGATGTTTGATTCATTTGATGTCATTTGCAATTTTATCGATGTCATTGCATGTCATGTATATCATCTTGATGTCTTGATGTCATTGCTGATGTGTGCATGTCGTATGTCATTATGATGTAGCATGTCGTGTCTGATGTCATTCGATGTCTTGGCATGTGATAATATCGTGCGATGTCATATTGTGTCATGATGTCATTCTTGATGTCTTGGCATGTCATTGCTGATGTGCTGATCATGTCATTGCTGATGTATGATCTGATGTGTGATGTCATTCTTGATGTATGTGGCATGTCATTGGCATGTCATTGCGATGTCATTGTGATGTGTATGTCATTGGCATGTCGATCTGTGATGTCTTGGCATCATTCTGATGTGCATGTCATTTGTGATGTCTGATATGTCATTCTTGATGTCGTTGACATGTCATTCATGATGATGTCATGTGATGATGTGGCATGTCATTCTGGCATCGATCTGTGATGTCTTGCTGTCATATGTCATTGTCTTGCATATCATTGTGTGTATGTCATCTGTTGTCGTATGTCATTGTAGCATGTCATTGCGATGTATTATGTCATTGGCATGTCATTCTTGATGTCATGCATCTATTATGATGTCATTGCTGATGTATGTCATTGTGATGTCATCATGATGTGTATGTCATTGCTTGATGTCTTGGCATGTCATTGCGATGTCGATGTCATTTGTGATGTGTATGCATTCTTGATCATGTCATTGCATGTATGATGTCATGTCATTGTCGATGATCATTGTAGCGATAATGACGTATGTCATTCTGTGATGTGTGATGTATGTCATTATGACATGTCATGTTCTTGATGTCGTGATGTCATTGCTGATGTCGTCATATCATTCTTGATGTCGCGATGTCTTGATCATTGTGACATGTCATTGCTATGTGATGTCGTGATGTCATTGTGCTGATGTTGTATGCTGCGATGTCTTGGCATCATTGTGATGTCTTGTATGTCATTGCTGATGTCTTAATGTCATTGTCTTGATGTCATTGCTTGATGTGGCATCGTTGTGATGTGATATGTCATTGTGGCATGTCATGTATGTTATGTGCATCGTGATGTCATTGCGATGTCTGTGTATATCATTGTGATGTGTCATTGTGATGTCTTGATGTCATTCATGATATGTCATTGTGATGTATGTCATGTCATTTGCGATGTGTCATTCTTGTGCTGGTGTCATTGTGGCATGTCATTGCTGTATGTCATCTTGATGTCATGTGGCATCATTCTTGATGTTGTCATTGTCATTCGTGTCATATGATGTCTGATGTCATTTGATATGTGCATCATCGTTGCGATGTCATGTGCATGTCATTGTCGATGTAGCATGTGCATGTTGTGATGTCTTGGCATGTCATTGCGATGTGTCATTACTGATGTCTTGGCATGTCATTATGATGTCATTGCGATGTCATTATCATTTGCTGATGTGTAATGTCATCGTATGTAATGTATCATATGATGTATCATTGTACATGTGTAGTGTCATGGCATGTCATTTAGCGATGTGTGATATGTCATCTTGATGTCATTGCGATGTGTCATTGTGATATGATGATGTCATTTGCGATGTGTCATGCATGTATCATTGCTGTCGTATGTGTCATATGTCATTGTCATATCGTGATGTCTTGGCATGTCATTCGTAATGTCATCATCATGATGTCTGTGTATGTCATTCGTGTCATCATTCTTGATGTCGTGATGTCATCATGTGATGTCATTGCGATGTCATTGCTGATGTCGTATGATGTCTTGTGCATGTCATTCTTGATGTGGCATGTCATTTGATGATGTGGCATGTCATTACTGTGATGTCGTGTGATGTCGGCATGTCATTTGTGATGTCATAGCATGTTGTCATGTATGTCATTGCTGGCATCGTTGTATTTGCGATGTGGCATGTCATTCGTGATGGCATGTCATTCTGATGATGTCATTGTGATGTCATGTGCATGTCGTGATGTCTTGGCATCATTGCTGATGTCTTGCATGTCATTTCGATTGTCATTTGCTGATGTCATGTGATGTCATCTGATGTCATTGTGGCATGTCATTCATGATGTCGTAGCATTGTCGATATGTGATGTCATTATGGCATGTCATTTGTGATGTTGCATTTGCTTGATATGTGATGTCATTGTCGTACTTGGCATGTTGTTATCGATCGATGTCATTGATGTCATTCATTTGTGACGTGTCATTTGCGATGTGTGGCATGTCATTTGCATGTCATGTATCATAATAGCGTGATGTCATTATGGAACAGGCATGTCATTTGACAGTAATCGATATGATGTCATTGCTGTGATGTAGCATCATGTGTCTTGATGATGTCATTAGCTTGATGTCGCGTATGTGATGTCATTTGTGATGTCTTGGCATGTCATTGCGATGTCATACATGTGATGTGTGCATGTCATTGCTGATGTCATTGTGATGTATGCGTCGATGTGATGTCATTTATTGATGCATGTATGTCATTGCTGATGTCGTGAATATGTCATTGTGATGTATGTTATCATTGTCATGTCATTTGTGATAATAAATACTTGAATATGTCATTTATGTCTCTGCCTCCGCCTTCTTCTCCTCTCCTTCTGTCTCATGGAATCTGTCATTTCTCTGCCTCCTTCTGTTTCCTTCTGTCTGTCTGCCTCCTTCGGGGATCTCTCCTCCTGTCTCTGCCTCTCCTTCTGTCATTCCTTCTGTCTCTGCCTCTCCTCGCTGTCTCTCCTTCTGTCTCTGCCCACTCTCCTTCTGTCCTCCTCCATTTAGCGATGTCGCAGTCATATAATACGGCCTGGTAGCTCTGTCTCATAAAAATGTGATGTCATTTCATTATGATGAATATGTCATTATGTAAATGATGTTTAATGTAATCATTGTGATGTATGTAATATGTCATTTAACGTCTTTAATATATTTTATCATGCTGTCATTGTGATGTCTGTCGCAGAATATGTCATTTTAATAAGCAATATCATTTTAACGATGTATGTCATATGTCATGAATATGTCATTCATGATATGTAGCATGTCATTATGATGTCATTATGATATATCAGTGCCTGACATTTATTGATGTCTTGGCATCATTGTGATATGGCATCATTGCGCTTATGTCGATGAACTGTTCGGCTGTAAGTCTGTGGCATGTCATTGCTTGATGTCTTGATAATAATATTGGGTTTGTCATTATGATATGTGGCATGTCATTATGTTTCAATATCTTGATGTATCATCAACATGTAAACTCTCCTTCTGTCTCTGCCCCTCCCTCTGTCTCTCCTTCTGTCTCTGCCTCTCCTTCTGTCTCCTTCTGTCTCTGCCTCTCCTTCTGTCTCTCTTCTGTCTCTGCCTCTCTTCTGTCTCTCCTTCTGTCTCTGCCTCTTCTTCTGTCTCTCTTCTTCTGTGCCTTCTTCTGTCTCTGTCTCTCCTTCTGTCTCTGCCTTTCTTGTCTGTGCCTCTCCGTCATTTATGATGTGCATTATGATCACTGGATCTCATTGATGTCTCTTAGCATGTCTTTGTGATATGTTTAATAGGTAAGCTTGTCGTGGAATATGTCATTTATGTGAAAATATGTTTTGTCATTTAGCGATTAATAAGAAATGGAATATGTCATTTAATGTCTTGATAATATTTTGTCGCTTGTCATTTGTGATGTCTGTCATGGAATATGTCATTTAATATGTGATATGTTTTGTCATTCTTGATTAATAGAAATACTGAATATGTCATTTTTATATCTTAGTCATGTTTTAATAACTTGTCATTTAACTGATGTCATCATGAATATGTCATTTATATGTTTAATAAACGCTGTCATTGTGATGTCATTTGATCGTATGTGATGTGTCATTCTTGAATGTGGCATGTCATTCTTGATGTATGTCGATGTGATGTCATTGCTGATGTGTCATCTTGATGTCGTGATGTCATTGCGATGTCGTGATGTGATGTCATTATGATATGTTATGTCATTCTTGATGTCAATCTTGTCATCTTAGCATGTCATTGTGATATGTCATTGCCGTGTGATATGTCATGCATGTTGATGTGATATCATTGTGATGTCTTGGCATGTCATTATGATGTATGTCTGATGATGTCATTTCTTGATGTCATGTCTTGATGTCATGATATGTCATTTGCTGTCATGGCGTATCATTGCTGTATGTCATTATGATGTCATTGCATGATGTATGTCATTAGCAGCATCATTGTGATGTCTTGGCATGTCATTATGATGTCTTGGCATGTCATTGATGATGTCGTGATGTCATTGTGATGTCTTGGCATGTCATTGGCATGTCATTGACATGTCATTGTGATGTCATTCGTTGATGTGGCATCATGTCTGTATGTCATTGTCGATGTCATGATGTCGTGCATGACATTTCATTCTTGGCATGTCATTGTGATGTCATGTATGTATTGTCAATGTCATTCTTGATGTCATTGTGATGTGACATGTCATTGTGCATGTCATTCGTGATGGCATCATTGCGTGATGTCATTGCGCGATGTCATTCTTGATGTATGTCAATTAATAATGTCATTGTGATGTCATCGTATGGTGATTATGCGATCATTTTCGCATGTCATCATTTATGAAGTGTGTAGCATCATTTAGGTGTAAATGTATGTCGTGATGTCCATCATTATGTGATGTAAATGGCATGTCATTATATGTCATCTTGATAATGTGATGTCCTTCTATCTCTCATCATTTATGTCTCTCCTTCTGTCTCTGCCTCTCCTTCTGTCTCTGCCTCTCCGTAAATCTGTCTCTGCCTCTCATCTGTCTCCTCCTGTCTCTCTTCTGTCGATGCCTCATCATGCCTCCTTCTGTCTCTCCTTCAGGTCTCTTTCTCTCCTTCTGCCTCTTCATCATTCAATATGATGTCATCATTTAATGTGATGTCATCATTTAATGTGATTTCATCATTTATCATGATCATCATCATTACTGTCCGATTAATGTCATCTGTCTCCCTCCTTCTCTGTCTCCCTCATTATGATGTCTCCTCATTTGTCTCCCTCCTTCCCTGTCTCCCTCCTTCTCTGTCTCCCTCCTTCTTGGCATGTCATTCACGATGTGTATGTCATTGTGTCATCTGCTGTCATTGCGATGTGTGATCGTCGTTCTTGATGATGTCATTGCATCTGATGTCTTGTCTTATGTCATTCTGTCATGCATTTCGTGTCTTGGCATGTCATTGCTGATGTCATATGTCATTGCATGTCATTGTGATGTCATTGTGTCATGGCATGTCATTGTGCATGTCATTTGCGATGTCTTATGTCATATCAATGTGTGCAGTGTCATGCGTCTTGTCATTTCTTGATGTCATGTCATTCTGTGTCGATGTCTCAATCTTAATATCTGTGTCATGATGTCATTGATGTGGCATGTCATTGCGATGTATGTCATTGATGTCGTGATGTCATTTTATGTCATTGTGATGTATGGCATGTCATTGCTGATGTCGTGATGTCATTGCTATGATGTCTTGGCATGTCATTGTGATGATGTCATTGCTGATCTTGTCATCGTCTGATGTCATCATTGATGTGTCATGTTGATGTCATGTCATTTTGGCTATGTTGTTCGATGTGTATGTCATTGCTGTGTGCATGTCATTATGATGTCATTCTTGATGTAATATCATTGCTATGCATGTCGTGATGTCTTGGCATCTTATGTGCATGTCATTATTGATGTCATTGCATGTCATGTAGTCATTGTGATGTCATGATGTCGCGATGTCTTGGCATGTCATTGTGATGTCTTGGCATCATTGCATGATGTCATTGCATGATGTCATTGCTAATAATGTCATTGTGTATCATTGTATGCGATCATTATCGATGTCTTGGCATGTCATTTGTCATGTCGTTGATGTCATCATTGTGATGTCATTATGTCTGATGTGTCTGTGATGTCATTTGATGTGCATTATGTCATTCTGATATGTCATTGTGATGTCTTGCATGTCATTACAATGTCATTGTCGTGGCATGTCATTATGTGATGTCATTGTGATGTCATGTCATTATGATGTCATTGCATGATGTAGCGATGTGATGTCTCTCCTTCTGTCTCTGCCTCTCCTTCTGTCTCTCCTTCTGTCTCTGCCTCCTTCATGTCTCCTGATGTCTCTGCCTCCTTCTGTCTCTCCTTCTGTCTCTGCCTCCTTCTGTCTCTCCTTCGGTCTCTCTGCAGTCTCCTTATGTCTCTGATGTGATTCTGATGTCATCTGTCTCTATCCTCTCTTCTGTCTCCGTCTCTCCTTCTGTCTCTCTTCTCTCCTTCTGTCTCTCCTTCTGTCTCTGCCTCCTTCTGTCTCTGCCCCTCTCTGTCTCTCCCTCTGTCTCTCCTTCTGTCTCTGCCTCTTCCTTCTGCCTCTCCTTCTGTCTCTGTCTCTCCTCTGTCTCTCTTCTGATGTTCCTTCTGTCTCTTATGTCATCATTCTGTCTCTTCATTGGCATATGTTCTTGATGTGTCTGTGCATGATGCATGTCATCTGGATGTCTGCATGTCATTAGTGATGTCTTGGCATGTCATTGCGATGTCTGTATGTCATTCTTGATGATGTCATTATTAATGCTGGCATGTCATTTGACTATGTCATGTGCGATGTCATTGCTGTCTGTTGCATATCATTCTTGCATGTCATATCGATGTCATGATGTCATTGCGATGTGTTGTCATGTCATTGTGATGTCGTCATCGATATGTATATCATGTTGATGTCATTGTGATGTCATCATGTTGATATGTCATTCTTGATCATCATTCTTGATGTCATGTCATCTGTTATGCATGTCATTGTGATGTGTCATTTGATGTATAATGTCATTATGTGCATGTCATTTGCGATGTCGTATGTCATTGTGATGTCTTGATATCATCTGATGTCGTTGCTGATGTCATCATCATGGTGTTCTTGATGTATGCATGTCATTCGTTATGCATGTCGACTGGTATGTCATTATGATGTCATTTATTCGTCGATGTCTTATGTCATTATGTGTCATTGTGGTTTTGTCATTCGATGTCTTGGCATCATGATGTGATGTCGCGGCGCATGTCATCTTGATGTCATTTGTGATGTATATCATTCTGATGTCTGGCGCTCATCCTTCTGTCTTGCCTCCTTCTGTCTCTGCTGTCTCTCCTTCTGTCTCTCCTTCTGTCTTCTGTCTCTCCTTCTGTCTCTGCCTCCCCTTCTGTCTCTCCTTCTGTCTCTGCCTCTCCTTCTGTCTCTCCTTCTGTCTCTGTCTCTCCTTCTGTCTCTCCTTCTGTCTCTGCCTCTCCTTCTGTCTCTGCTCTCCTTCTGTCTCTCATTCTGTCTCTGTCTCCTGTCTTGTCATCCTCTGTGGCATGTCATTCTTGATGTCATTTAGCAATGTCATTCTCCGTCTGATATATCATCATTCTTGATCAATGTCATCATTGATGTGATGTATGTCATTCTGATGTCATTATGATCATCGTCATTATGATGTCATTTTAACGATGTCTTAGCATCATCATTGTGATGTCATTCTTGATGTCTGTGCATGTCATTCTATGATGTCATTGTGATGTCATCTGATGATGTCATTGCTTGGCATGTCATAGTGATGTCATTTGTGATGTCTTGTGATGTCTGTCATGATGATGTCATTGTGATGTCATTGCGTGCTTGATGTCATTGCTGATGTTATCATTCTTGATGTATGTGATGTCATTGGCATGTCATGATATGTGGCATGTCGTACTGATGTAGCGTGATCTGATGTCATTGCGATGTCATTATGTCGTCTTGATGTCATTGCGATGTCATTGATTATGTCATGATGTCATTGCGATGTCATTATGATGTCGTGCATGTCATTGTCGATATGTCATTGTGATGTGTAGCATGTCATTGCTTGATGTCATTGCTTGATGTCATTTGTGATGTCATTGTGATGTCATTGGCATGTCATTCGTGATGTCATTGTGGCATGTCATTGCTGATGTCAGTATGTCATGTCTTGATGTCATGTCATGTATGTGTATGTCATTGTGATGTGCTCATTGTGCGTATCATTGATGATGTCATTGTCGATGTGATGTGCTAGCATGTCATTGCTGATGTCTTGCATCATTATGATGTCATGTGCATGTCATTGCGATGTCATGTGATGTAATCATTGCTTGATAATGTATCATGTCATTATGCGATGTCGTGTCGATGTCATTTGTATGTCATGATATCATTGCGATGTGACGATGTCATTGCGTGATGTCATAATCTTGATGTCGTATGTCATTGTGATATGTCATGTATGCTTGATGTCGTATGTGCATGTCATTTGCGATGTGGCATGTCATTGCTTGATGTCATTATCGTGATGTCATGTGTCATTGACGTATCATTGATGATGTCATTGCGATGTCATTGGCATCTTGTTCTTGATGTCGTATGTCATTGTGATGTCATTTGTGATATGTGTAATGTCATTAGCGATGTCATTGCGATGTCATTGCTGATATGTGATGTCATATGTGCATGTCATTGTGATGTCATCTTGATGTCGTGATGTCATTTGCGATGTCTGGCATGTCATTCTTGATGTAGTCATTTGCTTGATGTCGTAGCATGTCATTGTGATGTGGCATGTCATTGCGATGTCTTGGCATGTCATTTGCTGATGTCATTCATTGATGTCATGGTATGTCATTTGCTGACGTGTGATGTCTTGATGTCATCATTGATGTGTGCGATGTCATTGCGATGTCTTGGCATGTCATTCTTGATGTCTTGTATGTCATTGATGTCGTATTAATGATGTCTTGGCATATCATTCTTGATGTCATGTATGTCATGTCATTGCATGTATGTCATGTGGCATGTCATTTGATGTAATGTCATGTTGTGTCATGTATGTCATTGTTGTATCGTATGTGACATGTCATTGCTTGATGTCTTGGCATGTCGTATGATGTCATGTCATTATGCATTGTCTGATGTCTTGGCATGTCATTGCGATGATGTCATTGTGTGTCATGTCATTATGATGTCATTGTGTGTATGTCATTGCGATGTCTGAGCATGTCATGTCTGTGATGTCATCTTGATGTGATGTCATTCGTGATGTCTTGGCATCATCTATGCTGTGTCATGTCTATGTATGTCATTGTAACATGTCATTCTGATGTGATGTCATTCTTGATGTCGTATGTCATTGTGATGTCATTCGTGTGCATGTCATTGCGATGTCGCATGTCATTGTGATCTATATCATTGAATGTCATTGACTATGTATGTCATTGTGATGTGTATCATTATGCTGATGTCATTGTCGTGCATATGTCATTGTCATTGCTGTGCATGTCATTGCTGATGTCATCATGTCATGTGATGTCTTGGCATGTCATTGTGATGTAATCATTGTGATGTTGGCATGTCATTCTTGGCATCATCATTGTCATTGTGGCATCATTATGTTGATGTCATTGTGCGTGATGTCGTATGTCATTCTTGGCATGTCATTCTGATGTCATGTATTTAATTTTTCGTGTTCATTGCCGATGTCTTATGTCATTTATGATGTCTTGATGTCATCATTGAATGCGTGTGTCCCATGATGTCGTGATGCCGTGATGTGTCTTGGCATGTCATTCTGTGATGCTCACTCTTGATGTCATTGATGTCGTGCGTGGTATGTCTCCCTCTGTCTCCCCCCATGTCATTTCTGTCTCCTTCCTTACATTTGTCTCTTGGCAAGTCATTTAGCAGATATGTCTCATATGTCAGAGCGGTCTTAATATCAGGTGCATATCACCTTATGACTCTCCCCCATGTCCTCTGTCTCCATGTCTCTCAATGTCTGTCTCTGTCTCCTCTGTCTCTCCGTCTGTCTCTGATTCTCCTTCTATGTCTCCCTCTGTCTCTGTCTCAGCTTCTGCCTCTCAGTTCTGTCTCTTTCTCTCCTTCTGCGTTGATAGCGCGCAATATGCCTTCTGTCTCTGTACGTCATTGCGATGTGGCATGTCATTGTGATGATGTCATCTTGATATGTCATTCTTGACATGTTGTCTTGATGTGTGATGTCATTGCATGATGTATGATGTCATTATGATGTCATTCTTGATAATGTCATTCGTGATGTCATTGTGATATGTCATTCTGTCATGTAATGTCATATGTTGTGTCATGTCTGTGATGTGTACATGTCATTGTGTGCATCATTGTGTCTTGTGCATGTCATTCTTGATGTGTGATGTATCATTGTGCATGTCATTGTGCATGTCATTCTGTGATGTCATGTATGTCATTGTGATGTCTTGATATGTCATTGTAACATGCATTCTGTCTGTATGCATCATTCATATGTCATGTCATGTCATGTCGTTGATGTCATTATTATGATCTGTGGCATGTCATTGCCGATGTCTGTATGTCATTTGTGATCATGTCATTATGATGTCATTGCTTGATGTCGTGATGTCATTGCGATATGTCGGCATGTCATGATGTCGTGATAATGTCATTGCTTGATGTCATTGCGCATGTCATTCGTGATGTCTTGGCATCATGTGATGTCGTGCATGTCATTCGTCGATGTGTCATTGATGTCATGGCATGTCATTGCTGATGTGTCATTCGTGATGTCTTGGCATGTCATTGTGGCATGTCATTTGTGATGTCATTAGCATGTCATTGCTGATGTCATTTATGATGTGTATGTCATTGTGATGTCATTGTGCATGTCATTGATGATGTGATCATGTCATTGTGATGTCATGTACTATGGTGTCATTGATGTCGTATCTGTGGCATGTCATTGCGATGTCTTGGCATGTCATTCTGATGATGTCATTGCGATGTGTGCATGTCATTGCTATGTCATTGTGATATGCTGGCATGTCGACTGTGATGTCTTAGCATCATGTGCTATGTATGTCATTCTGATGTCATTGCGATGTCATGTCGTAGTGTCATTTGATGTCATTGCGATGTATATGTCATTGTGGCATGTCGTTGTGATGTGCATCATTGTGATGTCGTATGTCATTGCGATGTCATTCATGATGTCATTGCGATGTCATTTGCTGATGTCATCGTTGGCATGTCATTCTGATGTGTCATTGCGTGGCTATCATTGTGATGTCTTGATATGTCATTCTTGATGTCTTGGCATTCATTGTGATGTCTTGGCATATCATTGTCGTGATGTCATTAGTGATGTCATTGACATGTCATTGCTGTGGCATGTCATTGCGATATGTGCATCTTGCTTGATGTCATGTCATTGCATGTGGCATGTCATTCGTGATGCTATCATTTGCTGTGCATGTCATTGTCTTGATGTGTGCATGTCATTTGTCTGATGTATCTGATGTGCATTCATTCATTATGTCGTATGTGCATATCATTCGTGTATGCATTGCTTGCATGTCATTCGTGTCATGATGTCATCTTGATGTGTGTAATGTCATTGTGATGTCTTGATGTGTCATTATGATGTCTTGGCATAATTGCCATGTCGCGATCATGATTCTGTGATTTAATGGCATGTTGGATACTTGATAATAATCGTCTTGATGTCATTGATAAGCGCATGATGTCCGTCTTGGAATATCATTAATTCGCGATGTCCGTGATGCTTATCATATCGTGATCTCATGATATATCATTCCTTGTGTCTCTGCCTCATTTATGTCTCTGCCCCTCCTGATGTCCGTCTGTCTCTGCCTCTCCTTCTGCCTGATGTCTCGTCTGATGTCTCTGCCTCTTGTTCTGTCTCTGATGTGCTCTCCTTCTGATTCTTCTTGATGTGCCTCTCATTTACGGCATATGGCATGTCTCTCATTCTGTCTCTGTCTGTCATTCTGTCTCTGCCTCTCATATAATCTCCCTCTGTCTCTGTCTCTATTCTCGATCTCTATATCATTTAATCTTGTGTCCTTCTGTCTCTGCCTCCTTCTGTCCTCTGCCTGTCTCCTTGATGTCATCCTCTGAATTAATATGTTCTGCCTCTCCTTCTGTAGTGTGTCATCATTTAACTCTCATGTATGTCTGATGTCCTTCTGTCTCTGCCTCTCCTTCTGTCTCTGCCTCTCCCTCTGTCTCCTTCTGTCTCTGCCTCTCCTTCTGTATATGTCTCTGTCTCTCCTCTCCTTCTGTATATGTCTCTGTCTCTCCGGCTGTCTCTCCTTCTGTCTCTCCACTCTGGTCCTGTCTCTCCTTCTGTCTCTCTGTCTCTGTGTCTCCTTCTGTCTCTCCTCCTTCTGTCTCTCCTTCTCTTCTCTTAGCACTCTCCTTCTGTGTTTCTCCTTCTGTCTCTCCAGCCTGAGTCTCTGTCTCTCCTTCTCTCTGCCTCCTTCTGATCTCCTTCTGTTTTCTGTAATAAATTCTGTCTCTGTCCTCATTCTGTCTCTGTGGCATGTCCTTCATCATTAATGATAATCATTCTGTCTCATATGTCATTGTCATGTCATTTTGCGTTTCATTGTCATTCATTCATCTTGATGTCTGCATGTCGTATGATGTGTAATATCATTGATGATATGTCATTTAACGATGTCTATGTCATTTCATTGTCATTGTCATTCTTGGCATGTCATTGTCGATGTGGCGTATATGTCATGTCATTGTCATTGCTTGGCATGTCATTGTGATGTGTAATGTCATTTAGCGATGTCGTGGCATGTCATTGTGATGTGTGGCATCATTGTGATGTCATGTCATTGTGCATGTCATTGTCGTGATGTCATTGCTGATGTCATTTGCATGTATGATATGTGATGTCATTGTTGCATGTCATTGTGTCATGATGTCATGTGTCTTGATTGATGTCTTGATGTCATTGTGATGTCATTTGCTGTGTGTGTTATCTTGATGTCATTGTCGATGTCATTGTATGTGATGTGATGTCTGTGATATGTCATTGTATCTTGGCATGTCATTTGTATGTGATGTGATGTCATTGTGATGTCGTATGTCATTCGTGCATCATTGATGTTGGCACTCCTTCTGTGTCTGCCTCTCCTTCTGTCTCTGCTCTCCTTCTGTCTCTGTCTCTCCTTCTGATCTCTCCTTCTGTCTCTGCCTCTCCTTCTGTCTCTGTCTCTGTCTCTGGCTGTCTCTCCTTCTGTCTCTGTCTCTGTCTCTCCTTCTGTCTCTCTCTGCCTCTCCTCTCTGTCTCTCCTTCTGTCTCTGTCTCTGTCTCTCTGTCTCTCCTTCTGTCTCTCCTCTCTGTCTCTGTCTCTCCTTCTGTCTCTGCCTCTCTCATCTCCTTCTGTCTCTCCCTCTGTCTCTGCCTCTCCTTCTGTCTCTGTCTCTCCTCTTTCTGATGTCATCTATATTCATGTGTCATTGCTTGTGTCTTGATATCATCATTGCCGTCGTCTTGTGATGTCATTTGATGATGTCGTGTCATGTCATTGTGATGTGTGATGTCATTTATCGTTTTCTTGATGTGTATGTCTTGATGTCATTTTCATGTCATTGATGTCTCTCCATGTCATTGGTTGATGTGTCATTGCCGATGTCGGCTGTCTGTCTCCTGTCAGCTGTCATGTCTGTCTGTCAGTTGTGTCTGTCCAGCTGTCTCTCCACTCATCTGTCCATATGTCTCTGTCTCCTTGATATGTAATCTGTCTGTCATGCTGTCTCTTCTTCTGTCATCCATACGCTATGACATGTGTCTCTGTCTCCTCTCACTCTGTATGCTGTCCGTCTCTCCCTCTGTCTCTGCTTCTGTCTCTGTCCGGTGTCATGTCTCTGTCCGGCTGTCTGTGTATGTCTGTCGGCTGTCATGTATTCTTCTGTCGGCTGTCTCTTGGCATCTGTCTTCTTCATGATGATGTCCATATCAGTTGTCATGTCTGTCCGGCTGTCATCTTGGCATGTGTGTCGCCGTCATGTCATTTGTACTTGTGTCCGGATATGTCATCTTGATGTCATCGGCTGTCATCGTGCCAGTGCATCATTTGTCATCTTGTATGCCGTCATTGTATCATTGCGATGTCTTGGCATGTCATTCTGGCATGTCATTCATGTAGCATGTCATCTGCATCGTGTCATCGTATGTAGCATCATCTTGATAATGGCGTCATTCTGATGTCTGATTCGCCGATAATGCTGGCATGTCATTGCGATGTCTCTGACTCTGATCATGTCTTGTATTATTCTGTGTCATTCTTCATGTCATTGTGCATTCAGTGTCTGCTGTCATCATCATTCTGTATGTCTTCATTCTGTCTTGCCTGTACTTGTGTCTCGTGTCTTATCATTCACGATCTGTAGCATGTCAGTTTCTGCATGTAGTGTCTGCATGTCATTCATGTATTGTCATTTATAGCGTATGTCATCATGATATGTCATTCTTGATGTGCATGTCATTGCTGATATGTCATTGCGATGTCATTTGCTGATGTATGCATGTGCGTCATGCTGTGATGTAATGCATTTGCATTGTCATTGTGATATATCTCTGGCATGTCATTGCGATGTCATTTGGCAAAAATGTCATCTTGTAATGGTACAAAAAATATGTAGCATGTCATTGTTATGATGTCATTATGACGTGTGATCTTGATGTCATTGCGCGATGTCATCTTGATGTATGTATGTCATTTTGTGATGTCTTGGCATGTCATTTGATGATGTATCATTGCCGATGTAGTCATGTCATCTGTGGCATGTCCTATGTCATGTCTTGGCATCATCTTGATGTCAGATGTCATTTGCGATATGTATGCATCATGATGTCTTGGCATGTCATGTCGTGTAGTGATCGTCATCTTGATATGTATTTCTTGATGTCTTGGCATGTCATTCTGACGTCTTGGCATCATTGTCGATGTCTTGATCATGTCATTTGATGTCTTAGCATGTCATTTGACGTATCTGATGTCATTGCTGTCTTATCATTCGTGTCATCATTCTGTCATCTGATGTCTCTGCTTACTCGCATCTTGATGTCTTGCATGTCATTCTGTCTCTGTCTCTCATTCTGTCTCTGTCTCTCCTTCTGTCTCTGTCTCTTATCTGTCTCTCATTCTGTCTGCTCCTTCTGTGTCACTGCTATCTCTGCCTCTCCATCTGTCTCTGTCTCTCATTCTGTTTCTCCTTCTGTCTCTGCCTCTCCTTCTGTCTCTGCCATATCATTCTGATGTATCATGTGATGACATCATTTCCTTGCATGTCATTCATGAACATGTCATTGCTTGATGTGTATGCATCATATGATGCATGTCATTCTTGATATGTGGCATGTCATTCTGTGATGTCATTTCATGTTTCGTTGTGATGTCTTGGCATCATTTGCGATGTGCGTATGCTCATTCATTCTGATGTTGTCATTATGTAATCTTGCATGTCATCTTGATGTAGCATGATGTCTATGGCATGTCATCTTTCTCGCTATGTTTCTTCTTCTGTCTCTGCATATATCATTAGTGTCTGTCATCTCCTTCTGATCTCTCCTTCTGTTTCTCCTTCTGTCTCTGCCTCTCCTTCTGTCTCTGCCTCTGCCTCTGTCTCTGCCTCTCTTCTGTTTCTCCTTCTGTCTCTGTCTCTCACTTCGTGTTTACATACCATTAGCATGTCTCTACTCGCTATGTCATTCTGATGTCGTATGTCATTGCTTGATATATCGACTGGGTGTGTCATTGTATGATGTCTTACGATGTCATCTGCGATGTATTATCGCCATGAACTATGTCATTAATGGTTTCGTTGTTCTTGATCTTATCATTCGCCGATGTGCATCATTGTGATATGTCATTCGTGGTGTTCGTTATTAGCGATGTGTGGCATATCGTGTGATGTCATCATTATGCATGTCATTTCTGGTTTATGTCCTTCTGCGGTCTATTAGTCATCTTACGATGTGATGTCATTTCGTCGACTTGTCATTCGCCTTGCATGATTGCCGCATCATTGCCGGCATCGCCGTCATCTTTGATGTCTTATCATCTAATAACATATCATTATGATATCTTGCGACTGTTCTTGATGTCTTAGCATCATTGCTTGATGTCTTGATGTCATTACTGATATGTCATTTTCGTGATATGTCATTTCTTGATGTCTATGATATCATTACATATGGTACTTGTCATTAATGATGTCTTATCATGTCTTGATGTGCGCATCTTGCCGATGTCATTGTCATGTCATTTATGATGTCTCAGCATATCATTCTCGTCTCGTCCATCGGTCGCTGTCATTCTTATGTCATCTGACTGCTCATTCTGTACTCTGCCATCGTGTCTCTGTATGTCATTGCATCGTTTATGTGTCTTCATCATTGCTGATGCTCTTGGCATGTCGTTGCTGTATGTCACTATCTTGGCATGTCGTTGCACGATGTCGCGATAGTAGCCATCATAACGTGTTTGTCATTATGATATGCGATGTAATAATATGTCTGGTAGCATGTCATTGTGATCGTATGACTGTCATTGGAACTTGTCATTCTTGATGCTCGGCATGTCATTCGTGATGTCATGCGTGTCGCTTGGCATGTCATTTGCCGTATGTCATCTTCGATGTCATTTCTTGATGTCTTGGCATCTATCTTGTCTTCATTGATGTCTATCTCATCGTTGTGTCTCTGCATATTCATTATGTGATGTCATCATGTCGGTATCGATGTCGATGTCATTGCCTTGTACGTCATTGCTTGTCTGTATCATTGCATGATGTCGTGCGCATGTCGTGGCATTTCGTGCGATGTGTCATTCATTGTCTGTCTTAGCGTCATTGCGTGCTCATCATTCCATGATGTCTTGGCTCACATCATTGTCTGTGATGTATGCATGTCATTGTGATGTCATCTTGATGTCGTTGTCATGTCTTGATGTGTATGCATGTCATTGGCATGTCATTGCTGACCGTGTCATTGTATGCATGTCATCGCATGTCTGTGCTTGATGTCATATAGTGATTAATGCTGATGTCATTTGCATGTCTTGCATCATCTTGATGTTATGTCATCTTGATATATCATATGTGATGTCTGCGTATGTCATTGCTGGTATGTGTATCTGATGTAATACATTCTATGACGTGTCATTGATGTCATTGCTTGATATGTCTTGGCTATGTCATTTAACGTGTCATTGGTTCATCAATGTTGCGATGAATGTCATTGTGATGATGTCATTGTAGTGATATGTGATATTGTATTTTCAATCTTGAAATGTATGTGATGTCATTCGATGTCATTCTGTGTATGTCATCTGTGATATATCGTATGTGTTGCATCGTATTTGCCTATCATTGCATGTCATCTGCTGTCCGTTCATGTCATGCCTCTCCGTCTGTCTCTCCTTGCTGTGTCTGCATCCTTCTTGTATCTTCTGTCTCTCATTCTGTATATCCTTCTGTCTCTGTCTCTCCTTCTGATTCTTCTTCTGTCTCTGCCTCTCCTTCTGTCTCTCCTTCTGTCTCTGTCTCTCCTTCTGTTTCTCCTTCTGTCTCTGTCTCTCCTTCTGATTTCTCCTTCTGTCTCTTGCATCTCCTTCTGATCTCTGCCTCCTTCATGTCATCTCATTCTGTTTCATTCTTCTGTCATATGCACTATCATTCTGTCTGATGTCGTGTCATTGTGATATGTCATTGCGATGTGTATGTCATTTGTGATGTCATGTATGTCGATTATGACTTGTCGATTGTGATGTCTTAGTATCATTATGTTATGTCATTTGATGTCTGTGGCATGTCATTCGATGTGTCATTGCTGATGTCATTATGAGCTTGTCATTTAGTGATGTGTAGCATGTCATTGCTGATGTCATCTTGATGTGTAGCATGTCATTGCTGATGTCTTAGCATCATTACTGGCATGTCATTACGCTTGATGTCGTGAACTGTCATTTGCTGTGTGATGATATCTTGATGTCATATCATTGTCATTGTGTGATGTCATCATGCTGATGTCTTGATCATTCTTGTATTCATTTGCCGTACTGTGGCATGTCATTGCTTGATGTCATGGCATCATTATGATGTCATCATTTGATATGTGGCTGTCATTCTTGATGATGTCATCTTGATGTCTCTTCTGCCCCTCATTTTCTGTCTCTGCCTCATGTTCTGTCTCTGCCTCTCATTCTGCCTCTCCTTCTGTCTCTGCCTCTCATTCTTGCCTGTCATTCTGATCTCTGCATGTCCTTCTGCCTCTCCCTCTGATCTCTGCCTCTCCTTCTGCCTCTCCTTCTGTCTCTGCCTCTCCCTCTGTCTCTCCTTCTGTTTCTGCCTCTCCTTCTGTATATGTCTCAGTCTCCCCCCTCTCCTTCTGTATATGTCTCTGTCTCTCCTTCTGTCTCTCCTTCAGTCTCTGTCTCTCCTTCTGTCTCTGTCTCTCTTTCTGTCTCTGTCTCTCGTTCTTGGCCTCTTTCCTTCTGTATATTTCTCTGTCTCTCCTTTCTGTCTTATCATTGCGATGTGTGATGTCATTGTCGATGTGATGATGTGATGTGAATAATATGTCATTGCTGTGATGTGATGTAATGTCATATTTGATGTCATCTATTCTGTCTCCATCGTTAATATCATTACGATATGCGATCTGTCGTTGACGGCGTGATGTCGTGTCATTCATTCTGTTAGTGATGTCTCTGATGTATTCTTATCTATCTTGCATGTATGTCGCTCCATTTCTGTCTGTGATTCTGATATCATCCTTATCTGTGTATGTGTGTCATGTTTCATGATGTGATGATATGTGTTGTCATATATGTCTTCTTGCTGGTGATGTCTATAATATCCATTCTGTGTTGTGTTGTCTTGATGTCATCTTCTTGGTATGTGTCTGATAATGGCTGTTTTAGCATTGATGCATGTGTTTGTTTGTTATTGTATGTGTAATGTCGTGTGTTGTGCTAATTGCTGTGTGTCATTAGCATGTCGATGTATGTATGTCTCATTGATGTCGTTATGACGTGATGATATCATTGTGGCTTGTGGTGTGCCTTGATGTTATACATTTGTGTATCGTGTGTGAACAATGTAATCATCTTGATGTCATTGCCGAGTGTACAAATCATAGTGTTGTGTGTCGATGTGATGTCATTTGTGACGATGTGATGTCATCTGTGTAAATCATTCGCATGTCATTGTCATGTGTAAAAATGGTAATTATGTGATGTGATGTGCATTTGCTTGACGTATTGATGCTGTGATGTCGCATCTTGATGTGTCATTTTCTTGATGTATAATATGGCATGTGATGTGTGATGTGTCGTTTAGCATGTGATATGTCATAATGTCCTCTGATGTCGATTGTATCGTCGTTGATAATACAAATCGCCGACGTGTTGATTGTGTGATGTGTCCATCATCATTCGACCGGTCTTGATGTCATGTCATCTTGTTGTGTGTTATGTGATATGTCGCGTTTTGCCGATGTCTTGGCATGTCTCGTTGCCGCAGTGTTTTTGAATGATGTGTCATTTGCTTGATGGCGAAAATAATAAATAGACGATGTCATTTTGCCGTTGATGTGGCATGTCATTTTCTTGATCGTCATTCGCGATGTGTATCGTTCTTCTGGCACGTTTTGTATCTCTAGCATCTCCGATTTGCTTGATCTGTAGCATGTCATTGCGATGTGTAGCACGTCATGGCTTGATCGTCTATCATTTCGATGGTCATGTCATTTGATGCGCATGTCATTAACGTGTCTGTCTAATAATGTCATTCTGATGTCTCATCGTTGATCTATGGCATGTCATTTCTTGATCGTCTTTGGCATGTCACATCTTGGCATCTGCTTATCTCATTCTGATGTATACGGCATCATCATTGCTGATGTTTTGATGTCATGTGCAGCATGTCATTTGACGATGTCTGGCATGTCATTTCTGTTATCGACATGATGTTTGGCATCTTCATCTTGGCATATCATTCGCCGATATGCATCCATTTTAACGATGTTTTCTTGGCATCGTCATCTATGATATGTCATTGCTTGATGTCTTAGCGCGCCGTCGCCCAACGTATTGATGTCTGATGATACCATCTTATCATTATGATGTTTTTGGCATCTCATCTATATCATCATGTGTGTGTGTCTGTCTCATTATATGATGTCACTCTATCATTCTCAGTGTCTGCTTATCGTATGATGTTTGATGTCATAGCATATCATTGCCAGTCTTTGGCACTCTCACTATCTGATATATCATTGCTGATGTCTTGATGATCGTAACGTAATGATATGATGTCGCTTCATAGCATCATTGATATGCATCTCATTGTGTCTGTGAATGTCTTGTTCGATGTTTTATTTGTGCTCATCGTGTCATCGGCCATTATGATGTCTTGCAGCATGTCGTAACAGCATATGATGTCTGTGATCATAGTCATAACTCATTCATGTCTGACTATGTTCTGATGTCTTGTATATCATTCTCTGATGTTTTTGTTTCTCCATCTTGATATATGTCTCATTCTGATCTCGTGATGTCCTCTTGTATCATTATGATGTGCTTAGCATGCATTCTGGTGGCGAATGATGTCTGTCGTCGCATGTCATTGCTGATGTCACATCTGGCATGTCATTTGCGATGTCTGTCATGTCATTTGGTGTTGATGATGTCTTGATGTCATTTTCGGTGATGATGTCTTGATCGTGCTCATCTCTGATGTCATTATGATGTGTCATCATCATGTCGTTGTCATCTGATGATGTGCTCGATGTCATTTGTGTGTGATATCTCCATGTCGGTATGTGATGCTGATAATAATATCTCTGATGGTAATAGATGTCATTTGTGTTCGCGTGTCATTAGTGATGTCGTTGATGTCGATGATTGTCGCGGTGTATTGGTGTATCGATGTATAATGTTGATGTCATTCGCGAGTATCATCATTGACGTAGTGATCTGTGATGTCATTTCTTGTATGTCGATGATGTCTCGATGTCTTTATCTTGATATGTCATTGTGCATGTAATGTCGATAATGTCACGTTGTGTGTGTGTGATGTGTCATTCTATGTTGTGTGTATTATTATGCATTAATGTCATCTGTGTCATTGACAGTGTTATTAGTCGTTTCTTGATATGATGTCCGTATGTCATTGTGTGTCTTGTCTATGATGTCATCATATTGGTATTATCGATGTCTTGATGTCATTGCTGGTGTGTCTTATAATGCATATGCCTTATTGTGTGTGTTCGATATGTCATTATTATGTGTCGTCTGATACATCATCGTATTTCGTGTGATAATGTCTGTCTTGTCATTCTGTGTCTTTGATGATGATATATCATGCTGTGATATGTGATGTATCATCTGATATGTCATCAATCTGATCTGTACCTCCTCCATTCTCAGTAGCCAATGATCTCTGTCTCTCCACTCTCATCTATGTGTGTATCTCTGATCTCTCATCATTCTGCATGTCCGTATGTCTCTCCTCTGTCTCATCGTACTGAAGTATATCGCTCATTTATGACAGTGATGTCTCTGATAATGTCATTTCTGTATGGTAATGTCTGTCTCTCCTCTGTCTCGATGTCATTCATGATGTCATCTCATTGCCGGTAATGATGTCTTCATGTGTAAAAATGTGACGTGTCATAATTATAGCGATTTCATGATAAATGTCACTCTGGTCATTGCTGTATATGTCTCTGTCTCTCCCTCTCCTCTGTATATGTCTCTGTCTCTCCTTCTGTATATGTCTCTGTCTCTCCCTCTGTCTCTCCTTCTGTCTCTCCCTCTCCTTCTGTATATGTCTCTGTCTCTCCTTCTGTATATGTCTCTGTCTCTCCTCTGTCTCTCCTTCTGTCTCTGCCTCTCCTTCTGTCTTTGTCTCTGCCTCTCCTTCTGTCTTTGCCTCTCCTCTGTCTCTCCTTCTGTCTCTGCCTGTCCTGCTGTATGTGTCTCTGTCTCTCCTCTGCCTCTCCTTCTGTCTCTCCTTCTGTCTCTGCCTCTCCTTCTGTCTTTGCTTCTCCCTCTGTCTCTCCTTCCCTTCTGTCTCTGCCTCTCCTTCTGTATATGTCTCTGTCTCTCCTCTGCTGTCTCTGCCTGCTCCTTCTGTCTCCTCCTTCTGTCTCTGCCTCTTCCTTGTCTGTCTCTTGCCTCTCCTTCTGTCTCTCGACCTTCTGTCTCTGCCTATTCTGTATATGTCTCTGTCTCTCCCTCTGTCTCTCCTTCTGTCTCTGCCTCTCCTTCTGTATATGTCTCTGTCATCTCTGTCTCTCCTTCTGTCTCTGCCTCTCCTTCTGTATATGTCTCTGTCTCTCCTCTCCCTGTCTCTGTCTCTCCCTCTGTCTCTGTCTCTCCCTCGTTAGCTTTGTAAACTGTGCACCCTGTAAACCCAGGCCATTAATACAAGGGAGGGCAATTAAGCAGAAATTCCACAAACCCTCTCTGAAGAGAGCCTTTTTCAGTCTTCGCTGCTCTGTGACATTAGATGAAGTGGGAGAGAATGTGAGAAAGTGTAACCTTCTCTCAAGGTTAGGCTGCCGTGTGCTGTATTAGCTTTGAGGAGAGATGCTAGCTTGCTGATGCTAGCTTAGGGGCTTTCTGTTTAATCAGCCCTATCTCCTCTCTCTTGCCATGCCGCTGCTAATGGATGGATCCCTGTTAATGGCAGTTAGCTAGGCATCTCTTCATCAGCACACTAATATGTAAACCTGTAGAATCCAAAATGGATGTGAGGAAAGGATGATAAACATTGTGCCAAAATGGCACCCTATTCCCCACTGCTTGGGCCCATCGGCTCTGGTCAAAAGTAGTGCTGTATATAGAATACGGTGCCATTTGGGACTAAACCCAATTCTGATTCTAACAGTTTTTGTTTTAAACGACAGTCATCAATCAATGCATTGATGAGAGCTTTGTGAATGGTCTTGATACAATTCTCTAAGTTGTATTATTGAAGAGGTTCGTTCATGTACTGTAGGAATAGGCTGACAGGCTCGCTGAAGGTTGAGACACAACTGAATGCCTGCTTTGTTAGAAGTGTTACACACAGGCAGAGATCGAGTAGTCAAGGGTCTCTTAAAGTGTGTGCTGCTTTAAAAAAAAAAATGTTTTACCCCTTTTCGTGATATCCCATCGCTGCAACTCCCAAGGTCAGAGCCATGTATCCTCCGAAACACGACCCTGCCAAGCCAGACTGCTTCTTAACACACTGCTCATAACCCAGAAGCCAGCCGCACCAATGTGTCTGAGGAAACACCGTACAATTGATGACCAAAGTCAGCGTGCATTGCGCCCGGCTCGCCACAGGAGTCGCTAGGCGTGATGGGACAAGGCCATCCTGGCCGACCAAGCCCTCCCCTAACCCCGGGGCGACGCTGGGCCAGTGTGCACCGCCCCATGAGTCTTCCGGACGCGATCGGGCGACAGAGCCTGGGAAAGAATCCGGGTCTGTAGTGATGCCTCAAGAACCGTGGTGCAGAGCCTTTTACCACTGCGCCACTTGGGAGGCCTGTGCTGCTCTGATGGTATACCACAGTATATCCCCCAGATTCCTCCCGGCTAGCATGAACACTCTCCTCATGAGGATGTGTGTGTGTGTGTGTGTGTGTGTGTGTGATGTGTGTGTGTGTGTGTGTGTGTGTGTGTGTGTGTGTGTGTGTGTGTGTGTGTGTGTGTGTGTGTGTGTGTGTGTGTGTGTGTGTGTGTGTGTGTCATTATCTCACACAGCAGAATACTCTCTCATAGTGTCTGGAGACTTGAAAGCCACTGTGTTCCTATTAGGATCTGTGTTGTTAATATGGCAGACTGAGAAGATGAGAAGCAATAGTCTCAGTCTCCACAGTGTTAACAGTGTTTGCTGTGATGTTGCTATCCAGCCTCATTAGCATTTCTGCCTCTT
Organism: Oncorhynchus keta; assembly: GCF_023373465.1. Classification (NCBI taxonomy): domain Eukaryota; kingdom Metazoa; phylum Chordata; class Actinopteri; order Salmoniformes; family Salmonidae; genus Oncorhynchus; species Oncorhynchus keta. The sequence goes on along the minus strand of NW_026284852.1, from coordinate 16,422 downwards.
CTGAGCATCTTTAGGGCTGAACATGTTGTCTTAATTGAGAATCTGGAGAATCTAACCTGATTCCTATTACAGTCTTAAATAACAGCCCTTGGTTGAGCAATAATTTTACCCTGGAAGAACAGGTTGCTGTCTCCTACTTCTAATGAATTGGAATGATTCAAAACAAACAGCACCAAGAAATTTGATTCCCAGCCCAACTTTAAATCAACCAGCAACAACATACCTGTATAGTGGAATCCAATTCCACTGAAGTCAGTAACAAAGCATTGTCTGGACACTATAAAGGTAAAGAATAGACATCCCCACTGCAATACCAACAGCAGGTGTTTGCATAAGTAGTCTACTAATTATCCATCTCTAAAGAAAGAAATAAGGAACAGAACAGGCTGACAGGAGAAGCTGGGTGAATTGGCTGTGATGTCTTGTTGTGTTGTGTCTAGGTGCCCTTTGACCTTGGTCTTGGCCGTGTAGTATGTCCAGGGTGTTATGGTAATGTGGGTTTGTCCTGTCCAGGGGTGTTATGGTAATGTGAGTTTGTCCTGTCCAGGGTGTTAAGGTAATGTGTCTGCCTTATCCCAGCCAGCAGTGTTAAGGTAATGTTTGTGTCTTGTGCTGTGCCAGCCAGTGTTAAGGTAATGTATGTGTCCTGTGCCAGCAGTGTTAAGGTAATGTTTGTGTCCTGTGCCAGCAGTGTTAAGGGGCTCTACAGGGCTCTGTGTAACATGACAGGAACAGCATGACACAGCACAGTACATGACCTTGCCCTCAGTACATTACACAGGCCCTTGACAGTGACTACCAGTGGATAACCCATAGTACCGTTGTTACAGTCTAAGTACTTACAGTACGCAGCTTTAAAAGCAGACCATTCTAGGGGTCTTGTACCAGCTTCAGATACATTCTAGTGAAACGGAACCTTTCACCTAGCACATTGCCTAACTGTACCTGTGAAAGAACTGAACGAAAACTGTTCCTATCACTTTTATACTGTAGGCAAGTCTTATTATAGTGGTGTCACAGTTTCATGCTCCATGTTCCCCACCACAGACACAGGGGATCTGTTGAGAGAGAGAGAGAGAGAGAGAGAGAGAGAGAGAGAGAGAGAGAGAGAGAGAGAGAGAGAGAGACTCAATTTGGCATGAGGGTCTACTATACAAATTGATGGAATGTGGTGTTGGGGGAAAAATATAAGATATTATAAAATCCATGTTTTCAAGTGTTAAAATAGGCAAAAAAACACATTTCTTCACACAGGGCTGTGGGGTGAGACAGGGATGCCAATTTGCTAATCTTGGTGTTCTCTGGCAATTGCCAAACGTCCTGCACGGTGTTGGGCTGTAAGCACAACACCCACCTGTGGGCGTCGGGCCCTCATGGAGTCTGTTTCTGACCGTTTGAGCAGACACATGCACATTTGTGGCCTGCTAGGGGTCATTTTGCAGGGCTCTGGCAGTGCTCCTCCTGCTCCTCCTTGCACAAAGGCGGAGGTAGCGGTCCCTGCTAGTGGGTTTTGGCCCTCTTACCTCCTCCACGTCTCCTGATGTACTGGCCTGTCTCCTGGTAGCGCCTCCATGCTCTGGACACTACGCTGACAGACACAGCAAACCTTCTTGCCACAGCTCGCATTGATGTTCCATCCTGGATGAGCTGCACTACCTGAGCCACTTGTGTGGGTTGTAGACTCCATCTCATGCTACCACAAGAGTGAAAGCACCGCCAGCATTCAAAGTGACCAAAACATCAGCCAGGAAGCATAGGAACTGAGAAGTGGTCTGTGGTTATCACCTGCAGAACCACTCCTTTATTGGGGGTGTCTTGCTAATTGCCTATAATTTCCACCTGTTGTCTATTCCATTTGCACAACAGCATGTGAAATTTATTGTCAATCAGTGTTGCTTCCTAAGTGGACAGTTTGATTTCACAGAAGTGTGATTGACTTGGAGTTACATTGTGTTGTTTAAGTGTTCCCTTTATTTTTTGGAGCAGTGTATATATATTTATTTTTATTTGACCTTTATTTAACGAGGCAAGTCAGTTAAGAACAAATTCTTCTTTTCAATGACGGCCTAGGAACAGTGAGTTAACTGCCTGTTCAGGGGCAGAACGGCAGATTTGTACCTTGTCAGCTCAGGGGTTTGAACTTGCAACCTTCCGGTTACTAGTCCAACGCTCTAACCACTGCCGCCCCGAATGTTATATGTTTCCCATGCCAATAAAGCCCTTGAATTGAATTGAATTGAGAGAGAGAGAGCAGGGGTACTCCTCCCTTCACAGTGACAGCCAGACATCATAGCTTCAGCCATCCACCTGGAAAGCTCCATTTCTCTCCTTGATGTTCTTATCAATGGTAGTATGTCTACAGGGATACTGCTAGGTCTTTGCACTATGTTGACCCCACCCCTCACACCCCATACTGGTCCCTCAGGCACTGGGTCCATCCCAAATGGCACCCTATTCTCTACAGAAGGCATTACGTGCCATGCCCTGATCTGTTTCACCTGTTCCTGTGATTGTCTCCACCCCCTCCAGGTGTCGCTTATTTCCCCAGTGTGTTTATCCCTGTGTTTCCTGTCTATCTGTGCCAGTTCGTCTTGTATGCTAGTCAAGTCAACCAGCGTGTTTTTCCTGTACTCCTTTTGCTATGCTTTTTGATAGTCCTCCCGGTTCTGACCCCTGCCTGACTCTGGACTACTTTCCCCTGCCTGATCATCCTGCCTGCCCTAACCTTAATTCTGCCTGCCCTCTGAACTGCCTGTCCACGACCATTCTCTTGCTTTACCCTATTGGATTAATAAACATTGTAAGACTCCAACCATCTGCTTCCTGTGTCTGCATCTGGGTCTCGCCTCGTGCCTTGATACTATGTTTGGCCAGAGCCATATGGCCCTGGTTAAAAGTAGTGCACTATATAGGGAATAGGGTGCCATTTGTGATGGCGATAAGGGCAATTCAGCTGTTAGAGCGTAAAAGGGACAAGGATATCCTTCACTGGTTCCCACACTGTTGGATAAAGGGTCTCGGACGCTGTGGAGTGCAGCGCTGTCACTCCCTGTGATTCACACACACAGAAAAGACACGCCTGCATACACACGCACGCACGCACGCACGCACGCACGCACACGCACACGACGCACACACACACACACACACACACACACACACACACACACACACACACACACACATCAGATAAACAGAGGCTGCTATCAGACAGGCAGAGGAGGAGAGGTTGTGCCAGCCGGGAGAGTCTACAAGCCTGCACCTGTAGAGAGAGACCATGCCAATAAAGCCCTTAAATCTAATTGAGAGAGAGAGAGATGATTAGCCACATGCTCATTCATAGTATTTATACGTTCGGGGTAACAAATCATTTTGTTGGATCTTTCCCAAAATAACCTTGGATTAACAGAAGCAGCCAATTACAATACTTTTTCCAAATTCCATTTCCCAATAAATTTTTGTGCAGTGGAAACGATTGATGAATGAATGTCTGTTGATAAATGTCAGAGGGATCTCCATTCACCATATTGGTACATTCCATTCTCCTTGTAAGACACGAAACTATGGCAACACAAGTACATTTCAGGGATAAATAATGTTTCATTTTTTAAAAATTGAATTGATTGTTGTTCAAGGCTCAAAAAATGACTCACGTCTTCCTGTCCCAGTCTGAACCCATACAGCTATGATGAGAGCTGTGTGTCCAGCAGCGTTCTCCGACCACCCATGCCCCCACACTGGCCGCTCTCCCACCCGCCAACCAGGCCTACCACAGCTCCTCGCCCAGGACGGACAGGGCTCACCGGACAGGTGGGTCTGTCCTCTAAAGTGTCCCTGGAGACAGGGCACTACCAGGAGACAGGGCTTTACTGGCCATGGCAATCCCTCATCCCCATATATATAGCGGCCAGGTGGGTCCAAAGTGCCCCCATACTTCACTGGCCAGGTGGGTCCTCCTCTAAAGTGTCCCCCCATATATAGGGCTTCACTGGACAGGTGGGTCTTCAAAGTGTCCCCCATATAGGACTTCACTGGCCAGGTGGGTCCGTCTTCTAAAGTGTCCCCCCATATAGGACTTCACTGGCCAGGTGGGTCCGTCCTCTAAAGTGTCCCCCCATATATAGGGCTTCACTGGCCAGGTGGGTCCGTCCTCTAAAGTGTCCCCCTGGCTCCCACAGGATCACACTGACTGACTGGAGATGAATCATACTGTTAGGAACAAGGGAGGAGAAGAGGAGAGAGAGAATGGGAGATCTCATTCCCTCTAATCTCTCAGGCCAAATCCAATAATGTGCTGCAGTCCGTTTAATGGAAGCCAAAGATTTCCAGAGGAAGTGATGATTGGGATAGAGAGGGCTGGGTAATCCTCTGTGTTCACTGTGGGGACTAATGTCGCCAGAGACCTGCAGCTTTATCATGCCCTCTGCAGACCCCATTAACTCTCACACACCTGTGGACAATCCCCTCTCTGATAAAGACCTATGTTTTAATTAAGTGCTGTAATTTTCAAGAGCACATTATTGGCAAAACCATACAATGTATAGACTCTATTATATTGAACTTCCTCTCCTTGCATAATTATATATATTTTTGTACTTTTACCCCTTTTTCGTGATATCAATTGGTAGTTAGTATTGTCCCATCGCTGCAACTCCCCTACGGACTCGAGCCATGCATCCACCGAAACATGACCCTGCCAAGCCACACTGCTTGCTTAACTTGGAAACCAGCTGTACCAATGGAGAGGAAACACCGTCCGCCACAAGGAGTCACTAGAGTGTGATGAGACAAGAAAATCACGATGAGACAAGCCAAACCATCCCCTAACACGGACGACGCTGGGCCAATTGTGTGCCACCTCATGGGTCTCCCGGTCACGGCCGGCTGTGACACAGCCTGGGATCGAACCCAGGTCTGTAGTGACTCCTCAAGCACTGTGATGCAGTGCCTTAGACCGCTGTGCCACTCGGGAGGCCCCTCATTTCATAACTTTGACAAGATTTGTGGTCATAATGCAATTCCAAGTCAGGAAGCCAAGTACAATGGTGTCACGTCAAACCAATTAAGGAGAAATGTGTTGTTCCCTCAGACTGAGTCAGTCCTAATGAAGTGTGTTATTGACATTCAGATTCGACTATGGACCTGAACAGGCACGGGGCCCAAATCTGCCTGCTGGGGAGGCATGGAGCGAGGGTTTCTAAAACGGTGTGTGTGTGTCTGTGCGTGCGTGCTTGTGTGTTCCTGTCCAGGTGTGTGTGATGGGTGACTGTGTGGGAGGTGTGCTGTGCTTCGATGCCCTGTGTTTCAGCAGCAGCAGTAGTAGCAGTCAGAGGCAGCACAGCAGTCCCAGCAGCAGCAGGAACAACAGCACTGAGAGCCTCAAGGTAGTGGCATGACACATTACAACTCAATCAACATATACATATACATAAACATGTTCTGTAAAACTGCACTTTTAGATTCCCCTAAACCCTTTTACATTGAGGCATTACAATTTCAGTTTGTGCTCTCTGTGCTATTCAACTATCTCCCCATGGCCTGTAGCTAGAATTGTGTAAGATCTTCTCTGTTCAGACAGCTTTCCTCTCAGACAGTCTCTCCTTCCCCATGCTATCCTAGCCAAGACCTTGAAAATCCTCTCTCTCCGTCCTGAGCTGGCCTGTCTTTTCCTGTTTGTTTACACCCAGTTAGTACTGCATGATCCCCTGGGCTGCTCTCACTGTCCGAACCCCTCCCATCTCTCTCTCTCTCTCTCTCTCTCTCTCTCTCTCTCTCTCTCTCTCTCTCTCTCTCTCTCTCTCTCTCTCTCTCTCTCTCTCTCTCTCTCTCTCTCTCTCTCTCTCTCTGCTCTAACCTCAAATCTGCTTTTCCCACTACTACTCCCCTGTAGCCTCACACATAAAACAGGATAAATCTCTATCTGTAGTTAGCAAACGTAGGTTCAAATATTCTTTAGTGTATTTCAATTACTTTCAGAGACATTTAAAATAAAGTAGGTCAATATTAAAATGTATTTGGAAATACACATGGAATGTGTTGGTATGTATTTGAAAAATACTCAAATACACAATACAAAGTGTATTTTCAAATGCAAATATTTAAATACTCCATGCATTTAAACCTGGGTCTGTTTGGTCCTAGGGGTATTTGAAATAATGTATTTGGAAACAAGTACTGTATTTTGAAATAAATAGAAGTAGTTGATTTGGCCACATTATTTGAAAGATACTCATACACAGAAATATTTCAAGTACAAATACTGAAACGCACATGTATTTATACCCAGGTCTGGTAGCGAGCCAGCTCCCACATTCTCCTATGTGCTGAGAAAGAGGGATTAGCAATGAGCTGCTCATTTGTGTTCAGTTATGGTATTTGAGTGTGAGTGAACGGTGAAGGCTTGTGTCCCACGCTCTCTTCCTCCCACGCAGGATAACCCTGAGGACAGCCCCTGTCACAGCCCCAGCCTTGGCCTCAGCTCCAGTAAGAGGCTGAGTAAGAGTAACATTGATATCTCGGCCCTGCCCAGCGATGGACACAACCAGGCCAGACAGCCCCTCAGCAGGAAACAGAGTGACTCGTATGATGGAACACATCTACTGGACAACACAGCTTCTTCAGCAGGTACTGTAGACAGAGAACATCACCCTGATGGAAGCTAATCCTTACAAAACCCTAGCTACATGTCCACACCTGGTTCAACCCTAACCCTTAACCATAACCCTAACCCTTAACCATAACCCTAACCCTTAAACATAACCCTAACCCTAGCTACATGTCCACACCCAGTTCAACCCTAACCCTTAACCATAACCTAACCCTTAACCCTAACCCTTAACCATAACCCTAACCCTAGCTACATGTCCACACCGGTTCAACCTAACCATTAACCATAACCCTAACCCTTAACCATAACCCTAAACCTTAAACATAACCTAACCCTAGCTACATGTCCACACCCAGTTCAACCCTAACCCTTAACCATAACCTGACCCTTAACCCTAACCCTTAACCATAACCTAACCCTAGCTACATGTCCACACCCAGTTCAACCCTAACCCTTAACCATAACCCTAACCCATAACCTAAACCTTAAACATAACCTAACCCACTAGCTACATGTCCACATAACCTCCTGGTTCAACCCCCTAACCCTTAACCATAACCTAACCCTTAACCATAACCCTAACCCTTAAACATAACCCTAACCCTAGCTACATGTCCACACCCAGTTCAGCCCTAACCCTAACCATAACCCTAACCCTAACCCGGTTAACCCTAACCCTAACCATAACCCTAACCCTTAACCATAACCCCTAACCCTAGCTATATGTCCACACCCAGTTCAACCTAACCCTTAACCATAACCCTAACCCTTAACCCTAACCCTTAACCATAACCCTAACCCTAGCTACATACACCCGGTTAACCCTTTAACCATAACCCTAACCCTAACCATAACCCTAAACCTTAAACATAACCATAACCAGCTAATGTCCATAACCATAACCATAACCATAACCATAACCCTAACCCCTTAACCCTAACCCGGCCATAACCTGATAACCCTAACCCTAGCTATATGTCCACACCCAGTTCAACCTAACCCTTAACCATAACCCTAACCTAACCCTAACCCTTAACCCTAACCTAACCATAACCATAACCATAACCATAACCTAACCCTAACCTAACCCTAACCCTAACCTAACCCTAACCCTTAACCCCTAACCATAACCATAACCTAACCCTTAACCCTAACCCTAACCTAACCCTTAACCCTAAACCTTAACCATAACCCTTAACCATAACCCTAACCCTAACCCTAACCATAACCATTTTCATTTCTAACCCCAAAAGTGTGGACAACCATAACCCTAACCCTAACCCTAACCACCCGGTTAACCTAACCTCCAGCCTGGACAATAACCATAGTGCCCATAGCCTGGCCTGATTTTATGAGAGGTCAGAACTTTTCCCATTGCTCATCTCAGTGACACAGTGGGGATTATTCTAGCCTTTCCCTTGGCAGGACCCTGTTGAACCAATGAAGATAACCCTTAACCATAACCTGATACTCAGACTTAAATCCCATAACCCTAACCACATTCTTGCAACCCTAACCATTAGACCATATCCCTACATGTTTTCTTATCGCCAGTTCCATACCCAATGTTTATTCCAGACATTTCTAGTGACATTTTTAATCCTAACGTCCATCCATCCATGTACCAGTGGTGTGATGGGATTCATGTCAAGCACCTGGCTCCTCAGTCCGGTTGTCTAATTTCAATTTCTGTTGTCCTCAAAAATATGTGGACAATGCCTCCCTGTCTACCTGTGCAATTCTGCACCGTGGTTGGATTATGAGGAGGTCGTACCTGCCTGCCTTTCTACTTTTTCCCTTTGCTCATCTCAGTGACAGACACAGTGGGGATTATTCTGCCTTTTCTCTCTCTTCTGCCTGACTCTGTTGACATTCCGATTCAATGAAGATAAAGGTTAAATACAGTTGATACTCAGACTTAAAATCCCTGCCTAGTATACTTCTACCATCACATTCTTGGCATATGCCACTGTCATTAGCCTCATATCTGAATACATGTTTTCTTATCTGCGCAGTTCCATACCCAATGTTTATTCCAGACATTTCTAGTGACATTTTTAATGATTTGTGTATGAGTGCACGTCCATCCATCTATGTACTCAGTGGTGTGATGGGATAGCCCAGAAGTACTGTAGCTATCTGGCCCTCAGTCCGGTTGTCATGGGATGTTCTATTTATGTGTGCCTCACTCTGTCATCAATATGTCCTTTCTACCTGCCTTTCTGCCTGTCTACCTGCCTGCCTTTCTGCCTTCCTTGCTGCCTGTCTACCTGCCTGTCTGCCTGCCTGTCTACCTGCCTGCCTTTCTGCCTTCCTTTCTGCCTGTCTACCTGCCTGCCTTCTGCTTTCTGCCTGTCTACCTGCCTGTCTGCCTTCCTTTCTGCCTGTCTACCTGCCTGCCTTTCTGCCTTCCTTTCTGCCTGTCTACCCTGCCTGTCTACCTGCCTGTCTACCTGCCTGCCTGCCTCTACCTGCCTGTCTACCTGCCTGTCTTTCTGCCTGTCTACCTGCCTGTCTACCTGCCTGTCTACCTGCCTGCCTTTCTGCCTTCCTTTCTGCCTGTCTACCTTCTGCCTGTCTACCTGCCTGCCTCCCTGCCTGCCTTTGCCTGTCTCCTGCCTCCTTTCTGCCTGTCTACCTGCCTGTCTCCTGCCTGCCTAATCTCCTGCCTGCCTTTCTGCCTTTCCTTTCTGCCTGTCTACCTGCCTGCCTTTACATGCCTGCCTTTCTGCCTTCCTTCTGCCTGTCTACCTGCCTGCCTGTCTACCTGCCTGTCTCCTGCCTGCCTTTCTGCCTTCCTTTCTGCCTGTCTACATGCCTGTCTCTACCTGCCTGCCTTTCTGCCTTCCTTTCTGCCTGTCTACTGCCTGTCTACCTGCCTGTCTACCTGCCTGTCTACCTGCCTGCCTCCTGCCTTCCTTTCTGCCTGTCTACCTGCCTGTCTCCTGCCTGCCTTTCTGCCTTCCTTTCTGTCTCCTGTCTGCCTTTCTGCCTGCCTTTCTGCCTGTCTACCTGCCTGCCTTTCTGCCTGTCTACCTGCCTGCCTTTCTGCCTTCCCTGCCTTCTGCCTGTCTACCTGCCTGCCTTTCTGCCTTCCTTCTCTACCTGCCTGCCTGCCTGCCTTTCTGCCTGTCTACCTGCCTGCCTTTTCTGTCTTCCTTTCTGCCTGTCTACCTGCCTCAATCTTATGCCTGCCTGCCTGTCTGCCTGCCTGCCTTTCTGCCTGTCTGCCTGCCGCCTTTCTGCCTCTGCTTTTCAGCCTGCCTATCTGACTGTTTCTCTACCATCCTGCTTGCCTTTCTGCCTGCCAGTCTGCTTGTCTGCCTGCCTGCCTTTCTGTCTATCTATATGCCTGCCGGCCTCCCTGTCTACCTGCCGGCCTGCTCTGGGCCATAAATAGCCTATTTGTGGCAGTGCCAGTGTGCATAGGAGACTGACTACTGCAGGTGAATGTCACTATTGCTGGGTGGATGGGGAGCTCCCAGCTCTCTACCATGCTACCAATCAACCAGCACCAAGCAACCAGTGTTCCCATTCAAATCACATGCTCCAGTGAGGCCCACGTCAGCGTAGTTACAGTCATAGAAATAGCATTTTATTTGTATGGCTACAGTAGCCAGATCCCTGGCAACCTAAGCTGCATCTAAATTGCACCCTATTCCCTATTTAGTGCATTTATTTTGGGCCTCTGGTCAAAAGTAATGCACTATATAAGGAATTAGTGCCCTACCATTGTCGCCCCTACTCTCTCAGACATTTGACTTGTTCACACTGATTCTGCAGCGTGTCCATGGTGACGCACCTCTCATCATCTTCTCCCCTGCTAGTTATTCTCTTCATTAAAACTGAGTCAGCTCAGCAGTGTGGAGGATGGAGGAGGAGGATGGGCACAGGGCATCACCGCCCGGTCACATGGAGGGCTCTGCTCCGAGAGGGCTCTGCTATTATTAGAGCTGTGGCATCCCAGGCATCAGCCCACTCCTTAGGGGCCTCTGGGAAGCCTGCATATCTCCGGGTCACCTGCCTGTCAGGAGCCTCTTTTTCCACCTCAAACAGGGGATTTCCCAGTAGGCCCTCTGCTAACAACGAAAGCCTTTTCTCCTTCCTCTGATGAAGTCGTGATCGGTCAGAGAGTTTCTCTCTCTCCTTCTCTCTCTCTCTCTCTCTCTCTCTCTCTCTCTCTCTCTCTCTCTCTCTCTCTCTCTCTCTCTCTCCTCTCTCTCTCTCTCTCTCTCTCCTTCTCTCTCTCTCTCTATCTCTCTCTCTCTCTCTCTCTCTCTCTCTCTCCTCTCTCTCTCTCTCTCTCTCTCTATCTCTCTCTCTCTCTCCTCTCTCTCTCTCTCTCTCTCTCTCTCTCTCTCTCTCTCTCTCTCTCTCTCTCTCTCTCTCTCTCTCTCTCTCTCTCTCTCTCTCTCTCTCTCTCTCTCTCTTCTCGTTTAATAATATCCTTCTCTCTCTCTCTCTCTCTCTCTCTCTCTCTCTCTCTCTCTCTCTCTCTCTCTCTCTCTCTCTCTCTCTCTCTCTCCCCTCCTCTCTCTCTCTCTCTCTCCCTCATCAAAAACACCGGACATGGTGATTGACTTTGGAAGGAACACTACCATGCACACACCATCACTGATAAAAGGTGAGCCTATCGAAATAGTGGAGGGAGTACAACTACTGTGGTCTAGGCACAACCAGCTGTCCTGGGATCAGTGTTCTGACACTATTTTTGAAAGGCCAACAGAGAATGTATTTCCGACAGAAACTGCACTTTTTAATGTTGATCTAACCATCACGGTTCTCTTTTATAAATCATTAATTGAGAGAATTCTGTCCTACTGCTTGACCTGCTGGTTTGGGAATATCAAGGTTGCACAGAAAAATAGGTTGGGCAAGAGTCAGGACTTGTGAGAATATCATGGGGCTGCAACAGCAGAACTGTCATCTCTCTACCTGGGCAGAGCCCTCCAGAGAAGGCCAATAAAAGGGGTTGACTCCTCTCACCAACTCCACTCCGATTTCCAGCTCCTTCCCTCTAGCCTCAGGTACAGGCGACCTACGGTTAAAGAATAGGGCCAAGATGCTCATTTTATTCAGAATGCAATTCTGCAGCAACAAAATGTTGGACTAATTGCACTTTAGCACTTGCAGAATGAATCTATACTTACCCTGCCTACTGCCTTGTAAATATCCTTTGCTATTTATTATGTTCTGTATGTGTGTGATATGTTCTATGACTGCTGCAAAATGGGTTGACTCTGAGGACAAAGTTTTCTGAATCTGAATCTCTCTATCTCTCTTTCCTTCACTCTCTCATTCCAACTCTATCTCTCTCTTTGCCAATGAGACAACAGCTTATGGCGTTCAGACCCCAGCAGAAAGAGATGGGGTCTGGAGGGCAGGAAAGGAGGTTAGGAAATTAGAGCAAGTGAGAGAGGCAGGCAGTAGGAAGACGAAAGACAAAGAGAGCAACCGGCAATCCAAGGGGGTTGATTTTCCCTCTTGGGCTGGCCACAGACCATAATCCTTCTCTCTTAGTTTTGGTTGGACTGGAGGGTCTTCAGGGTGTGTAGATTTATAGCCAGGCAGTGGGATTAAGGCTAGCTTGGCTGTTCAAACATCCGCAAGCCCCATCTGTCTCTCTGCTCTGCCAAAGAGAGAGAGCTTTTCAGACTGAGTCAGAATGGTCAAGGGCTCTACTAAAGCCCCGTCTCCTCTCTCCCAGATAACATATGCTTACCACACAAGCTCAACCAACCTGTTATTTCCCTGCCCACTCAGGACACACAGTGGACTGGGTTATGCAATCCATTATACTGAGTGACTGAGATGCAGGCTTGTATTTAAATTTGAGTCAGCCTCCTCGTCTCACTCTTTTGCAACATTCGTGGTTTGGTTTATAATTTTTCTCCTCTTAGCACTCTCTTTTCACTTTCACTTATAGCCTCTCCTCCTTCAATCCCACTTCCCTCTTGCCTCTCTCATTGTACCTCCCTCTGCTCCTGCTTGCCTCTCTACTTCCATCCCTCCTCTGCATACTCTCTCCATTCCCGTCCACTCCATCTGCACCTCCTCTCTCACATTCCCGATCCCATCATCTTAGCATCTATCTTCAGACGCATCATCTTGGCATATAGCATCATTTCCGTCCATCATCTTAGCGCCAGCATCTTATCGTGCCGTCACATCATCTTAGCCTTGGCATCATTCCGTCCCATCATCTTAGCATATGTTCAGTCGCATCATCTTGCGCTCATGTCATTGGTCCATCATCTTGCGTCATATCATTTGCGTCATCATCTTGGCATCATCTTTTTCCAGCATCATCATCATTTCCGTTAGCATCATCGTTAGTCGTGGCATGTCATTCGCATCATCTTGAGTCATCATATCATTCGTCCATCATCTTGGCATCAGTCATTCAGTCCATCATCTTAGCATCATCATATCGTTCGCGTCATCTTAGTCATCATTCGCACATCATCATTAGTCATCATCATCATTCGCGCATCATCTTAGTCATGCATCATCATTCCGTCCATCATCTTGGCATCATCATCATTCCGTCCATCATCTTAGCGTCATTATCATTCGCGTCCATCATCTTAGATCTTGCGCATCATTCGCGTCATCATCTTGCGTCATCATGTCATATCGTCGCCATCATCTTAGCATCATCTTGTCATCTTGGCATCATCTTATCATCTCATTGCATCATCATCTTGGCATCATCTTATCATCATCTTGGCATATCTTATCATCATCATTCTTGTCATTTATCTGATATCATGATGTTTCATCTTGTATATCTGGCATCATCATCTGGTCATCATTTCGCATCTTATTGTTATCTTGATCATTTATCTTGGCATCTTCAGTCATCTTCATCATCATTTATCTTGTTTTGTCATTCATCTTGGCATCATCATGGCATCTTGGCATCATCTTGGCATCATCTTAGCATCATCTTATCATCTTGGCATCATCATTTCATCTTGGCATCATCTTGTCTTATCTTGGCATCATCTTGGCATCACATCATTGTTTATCTAAAATAATAAATAAATATATCATCATCTTGGCATCATCATTGGCATGTTGTTTTAAAGATAAATAAGACAAAATGTTGTAAATGTGTAAATAAATGTCTTGGCGTAATGCTGTTTGTTTAAGATGATAAGATAAATATTGGCATCGTAATAAAAAATAAATATGTGATAAATGTGATGTTTGTTTTGAATAAATAAGATATGTGCGTAAATAATAAAATGTGCGTAAATATGTATGTTGTTTAAGATAATAAGATATGTAAATGTGTAAAAATAAATGTGCCTCATGTCATCATTCCGTCGCTTATCTTCAGCATCGTAATATCATTGCCCATCATCTTGCGCATCATCATGCATTTGCAGTCATCATCTTGAGGTCATGTATGTCATTCCAAGTCCATCATCTTGCATATCATCATTCCGTCATCATCTTATCGTTGTCATTGCATCATCATATGCCCATCATCTTAGTCTGCTATCATTTTCCGCATCATCTTAGCATCATCATCATTCATTCTCGCGTCTGCTATCCTCTGAGCATATCAAGTCCGCATCATCTTAGCGTCATGTCATTCCGCGCTCATCTTGAGTCGCAGGCATGTCGTTCCGTCCATCATCTTAGTATCCATTTCGCATCATTGTGAGTCTTGTGTCATTAAGATAAAATAAAATGTGGCGTAAAAATATGTCGTGCGAGTCATCAATGTTAATCATGTTCTAGCGATAAAAATGTTGGTGCTGGCATCATTCCGGGTAAATAAATGGCATCATAATCGTTCGTCACATCATCGCCAGCATGTATCTTATTACACCTCCTCTGCCTCCTCTCTCTTCCGTCCCTCCTCTTAACTATCCTCTCTCCTTCGTCCACTCCTATCTGCTTTTGCTCCTATCTGTCATTCCGTCAGGTCCTCTTAATCTTAGCATCTCTTCATTGCCTCCACTCTGCGCATCATCATTAAATCATCATCTTAGCATATGTCATTTGCATCATCTTGTCTTGGCATCATTCGCCCATCGCGCTCATGTCATTGTCCATCATCTTAACGCCTTTATGTCATTGCACTCATGGATGTCATTCGCATCATCACCAGCGAACCACTCATTTGCCATCATCTTGAATATGTCGTCGCCCCTCCCTCTGCGACTCCCTCTCTCCTTCCATCCCTCCTCTGTGACTCCCTCTCTCCTTCCATCCCTCCTCTGCCTCCTGCCTCTCTCCTTCCACCCCACTCCTCCTGCATCTGCCTCTCCTTCCATCCTCCCTCTCTGCACCTCCCTCTCTCCTTCCACCCCTCTCCTCCTGCGGCTGCCTCTCTCCTTCCATCCTCCACTGCAGCCTCCCTCCTCCTCCTTCCATCCTCCCTCTCGCGGCCTGCCTTCTCTCCTTCGTCACCTCCTCTGCATCTGCCTCCTCCATCCTTCCACCCCTCCTCATGCGATCTCCCTCTCTCCTTCCGCCCCTCCTCACCGGCTGCCTCCTCCTTCCACCTCCGCTCATCTGCCTCTCTCCTTCACATTCCGCATCCATCTGCCTCCCTCTCTCCTTCCGTCCATCCCCTCTGCAGCCTGCCTCATCTCCTTCACACCCCTCCCTCTAGCATCATGCATCTCTCGTCCATCCACCCCTCGCCTCTGTCATCTCGCCATCATCTTCGCACCCCTCACTCCCGCATCATGCCTCTAGCATCATCATTCCGCCTCCGCTCTGCATCTTAGCCTCTCTCCTTCGCACCCCTCGGCATCATGCACCTCCGTCATCATCCTTAGCACATACCCTCTGCTATCATCTTAGCCTCATCATCCGTCCACCCCTCCCTCTAGCGTCTGCCTCTACCATTCCACCCCTCCTCTGCCGTCATGGCCTCTCATCCTTCCGCCTCCTCTGCGTCTGCCTCTCTCCGTCCGTCGCCTCCTCTTGACATCATGCCATTCGCCTTCCACCCCTCCGCGTCATGCATCTGCCTCATCTCAGCATCCATCTCATTCCCACTCTGTCATCTGCGCCTCATCATCCTTCCACCCCTCCGCTGCATCTTAGCCTCTCGTCCGTCCATCCCTCCTCTAGCATCTGCCTCTCTCCTTCGCCTCCCTCTTGACATCTGCCTCATCTCCGCCCACCATCTGCACCTGCCTCTCTCCTTCCACCCCTCACCTCTGCATCTGCCTCTCTCCTTCGCATCCTCCTCTAGCACCTCCTCTCTCCTTCCAGCTCCTCCATCTGCACCTGCCTCTCTCTCCTTCCAAATCCTCCATCTGCGTCTGCCTCTCTCCTTCCACCCTCCTCTGCATGCCTCCTCCTCCTCCTTCCGCCCCACTCCGCACTTGCGTCTGCCTCTCTCCTTCCACCCACTCCTCTTGCATCTGCCTCTCTCCTTCCACCCCTCCCTCTGCCTCCTCTCCTTCCACCCCTCCTCTGCATCTGCCTCCTCTCCATTCCACCCTCCTCTAGCATCTGTCTCTTCTTCTACCCCTTCTCTGCATCTCATTCGCTCTTCATCCTCTCTGTCTGACTCTTTCCTTCCACCTCCTCTTCAGCATGCATCTCTCCTTCGCACTCCTCTGCCGCACTCGTCTCCTTCCATCTCCTCTAGCATCTGTCTCTCCTCATCCTACTGCATCTGCCTCTCCGTCCCATCTCGCTCCCTCTCCTTCCACCCTCCTCTGCATCTGCCTCTAGCCTTCCATCCCTCCTCTGCATCTGCCTCTCTCCTTCCACCCCTCCTCTGACCTCCTCTCCTTCTACCCCTCCTCTGCATCTGCCTCTCTCCTTCCACCCTCCCT
>NW_026284851.1:0-6161 GCF_023373465.1 Oncorhynchus keta | reverse complement strand
CACATATGTCAGAGTCAAGGCCCGCGGGCCACATCCGGCCCGCGAGAAGGTTTTTACGGCCCCTGGGATGATCTTGATTTATTATTAGAACCGCCCGCAGACCGCAGCAAGCCGGCAGCCCGCAGATCTTTACACGCACCAATACTACATTTCCCACAATGCAACGGTGACGCACCGAGCAGTAGGCTGCTTCATTTCAATATTTATTGGCACAGCAGTTGTCAGCATCACAGTAAATTAACTTTCAGATACCCATCAAAAATGGCAAAACGGAAGGTGGACACTGAGAACCGGGGTTTCAAACAAGGTGGGAGTCGGAGTATTTGTTCACGGAGGTAGCTGGAAAACCTGTGTGTCTTCTGTGTGGAGAAAGTGTGGCGGTACTGAAAGAGTATAATCTGAGACAACATTATGAAACGAAACACGCGGACAAAAACAAGAATATGGACATGGAACAAAGGCTACAAAAGGCAGAGGAATTAAACGAGGCCTCAAATCTCGACAGGCTCTGTTCAAAAAGCCAAATCACAAGGCCAGGCTGCTGTCAAGGCCAGTTTTATTTTGGCAGAAGAGATCGCTAAATCAGCCCGGCCATTTACGGAGGGGGATTTCATCAAAAACTGCATGATTAAAGTTTGTGACTGAAGTTTGCCCAGAAAAAGGCAACTCTTTTTAAATGTGAGTCTGAGCAGAAACACCATTGCCGAGAGAGTAGACCAGTTGTCCATCAATCTAAAAGAGCAGCTTGTGAAAAAGGGAAAAGATTTCATTGCATATTCCTTGGCTGTGGATGAGAGCACCGGCATTTCTGACATTGCCCAGTTGTCAATTTTCATCCGCCGGAGTGGACTCCAGCCTAAGCGTGACAGAGGAGTTTTGGCTTTACGTCCTATGCATGGCACAACTACGGGGCATGATTTGTATGAAGAGGTGTCAAGATGTAAATGAGATGGAGCTGCCTTGGGAAACTCGTGGGTTTGATGACCGACGGAGCACCTGCGATGTGTGGACACAGGAGCGACTGGTGGCGAAGATACGGGAAAAGATGCAAGAGGAAAACGCGACAGGTGAGCTGACAGCTTATCATTGTATCATACACCAGGAAGCAGCGGTAAAGCCTTGAAAATGGAGCATGTAATGAGCATCATCACGCGCACAGTTAACTTTATCAGAGCCAAAGGTTTGAATCACCGCCAGTTCAAGGCATTTCTGACGGAGTTAGAAACGGAGCATGGTGATTTGCCTTATCACACAGAGGTGCGATGGCTAAGCCAGGGAAAGCCTAAAGATGTTTCGAGCTTCGTGAGGAGATTTGTCTGTTCTTGACAGCAAAGGAAAGACACAACACAACTCCGAGACGAAATGTTTCTGTGTGAAATGGCTTTTCTGTGTGACATTACGAGTCATCTGAATGCAATGAACCCAGCTGCAGGGTCGGGATCGTGTCATCTCTGATATGTACAGTACAGTGAAGGCATTTAAACCAAACTGACTCTGTGTGGAGACGAGATGCGAAAGAAAATTTGAGCCACTTTCCCAGCTGCCAGACCATGAAAGAGAAGTTTCTACCAGTGCGTCCCGAGCGCACAGTTGGCTGATAAAATAGGTATGCTTGCCGCTGACTTTCGACGCCGATTTGCTGACTTTGAAGCACAAAAAGCAGGTTGGAACTGCTCGGTAACCCATTTGCTGTTGACGTGAAAGCTCACCACCAAACCTCCAAATGGAGTTGATTGACCTCCAATGCAATGATGCACTGAGGGCAAAATATGCGGCAGTGGGTGCTGCGGAGTTCGCCCGTTTCTCCCGACACAATGCCCCAGTTGCGCATCCAGGCTGCTCAAACGTTGTCTGTGTTTACAGCACATACCTGTGTGAACAACTGTTTTCTTTGATGAACTTGAACAAACATCACACAGAAGTCGACTTACTGCTGAACACCTCCACTAATTCTGAGGATTTCAGCTCAGAGCCTTACTCCCGAACATTGATGAACTTGTGGAAAAGATGGGACACCACCAAGTATCACCTCAACCTCAAACAAGTGAACATTACTGTGCAATCACATATTTAGAGTTTTTACTCAGTTCAAGTTTAAAAGTTAAAGTTTAATATTTGTTTTCACTGCATGTTACTTCTCCTTAAAACAAAGTGTTGTTTTTGATTAATAGATTTTTGCACTTTATTTTATTGTATTTCAATCCAATTATATTTTTTAAATATTTCAGTTGAGTGGATGATAGAAAATTGCTATTATTGTTTTTTTCTTTTGAAGTAAATTTAGCCCACTTTTGCTAAAATAGAAAATATAGGCTACTGATGGTGCCTTGAATACCGGTTTCTCTTCATTTAATGTTCATGTTATGGGGATTTTTATATAAAGGAAATTTGTCTTTTGTGTCTGTTGAAAATTAAAGATTACTGACAGAGCCATAAGAAAATATTGCTTTATTTATCTGATCATATTGGAATATATTTGTTAGGTTTTCAGTAGGTTCAATTAGGTTCACTAGACTATATGCGCATTTAAAATTTTTCAATGAACATTCGAACAGTCCGGCCCTCGGCTTGTAGCTAAATTTTTTATTTGGCCCTCCGTCCATTTGACTTTGACACCCCTGCTCTACTCCAACTGTGGTGACATATCGATGTGTGGAAGTGTCTCTCTGTCTGAGACTACCTGAGAATCACTACACGATTGACTTGGGATCCTACAAAACTCATCTGAGGAGGAGGGAAAAGAGAAAAGAGAGGAAGAGGGAGGAGAGCGGTGGAGAGAGATGGAGAGAGGTGGAGATGGCTGGAGAGAGGTGGAGAGAGCTGGCCTCACTCCAGTACCCCCTGTCACCCTGCACTAAACTAGAGAAGTCCTTCTCTTTTCTAACATCCTCGTCTTGCTTTTCACACTATTTTGTCTCCTAATCAACCCCTTCATCCCAAATCATCTTCCAACCCTCCTCCTCAGCCCTCAGCCCTCACCCCCTCCTCAGCCCTCAGCCCACCCCTTCCTCAGCCCTCATCCTCACCATCTCCTCAGCCCTCACCCCTCCTCAGCCCTCAGCCCTCACTCCCTTCCTCAGCCCTCACCCCTCCTCAGCCCTCACTCCTCCTCAGCCTCAGCCCTCACCTCCTCAGCTCTTCAGCCCTCACCCTCCTCAGCTCCTCACCCCATCCTCAGCCCTCTCACCCCTCCTCAGCCCTCAGCCCTCACCCCCTCCTCAGCCCTCAGCCCCTCACCCCCTTCCTCAGCCCTCACCCCTCCCTCAGCCCCTCAGCCCTCACCCCCTTCCTCAGCCCTCACCCTCCCTCAGCCCTCACCCTCCTCAGCCCTCAGCCCTCACCCCTTCCTCAGCCCCTCACCCCCTCCTCAGCCCTCACCCTCCTCCTGCCCTCAGCCCTCACTCCCTCCTCAGCCCTCAGCCCTCACTCCTCAGCCCTCAGCCTCACCCCCTCAGCCCTCACCCGCTCTCAGCCCTCACCCCTCCTCAGCCCTCACCCTCCTCAGCCCTTCACTCCCTCCTCAGCCCTCAGCCTCACCCCCTTCTCAGCCTCAGCCTCACTCCCTTCTCAGCCCTCAGCCCTCACTCCTTCCCTCAGCCCCCTCAGCCCTCACCCTCCTCTCAGCCCCTCACCCCCTTCCTCAGCCCTCACTCCTCCTCAGCCCTCACTCCCTCCTCAGCCCTCACCCCCTCCTCAGCCCTCAGCCCTCACCCCCTCCCTCAGCCCTCAGCCTCACCTCCTCAGCCCTCACCCTTCCTCAGCCCTCACCCCTCCCTCAGCCCTCACCCCCCTTCCTCAGCCCTCACCCCCTCCCTCAGCCCCCTCACCCCCTCCTCAGCCCCCTCACCCTCCTCAGCCCTCACCCCTTCCCTCAGCCCTCACCCCCTCCTCAGCCCTCACCCTCCTCAGCCCTCAGCCCTCACCCTCCTCACCCTCTATCCCTTCAACCTTCACTTTACATCCCCTATACCATTTATAATATGAAGTTGAACACATCAATGTCCTTCACAGACTGTGATGCCAGAGAAGATACTAAAAAGAGAAGCTTAGTAAAATGAATGGCACGAGACTGACTTACTCTGATCAATCAAACACTGAGTGAAATCAAGCTGATGTGTGCACTTCATTATAAGCCTGCTAACACAAATGCACACGCACACACGCACACACACACACACACACACACACACACACACACACACACACACACACACACACACACACACACACACACACACACACACACACACACACACACAGAGATACACGGTGTGCTGAGAAATACTTTTGGCAGTGATTATAATTACTTTCCTTTTCAGAAACAGACACTTCCTCCGAACACTCCTAAACGGAACTAGCAACCGTTGCCAGGGGTGTGTACCGACAACCCGTTACCTTGGTTACTATTGTCTGAGTTTGGCTGTGGGTTCTGTGAGGGAGACAGGGTTGGCATTTTGCAGACACTGCAACAATGTGAAACAAAGGGATACACACCCACACACACACTAAGCCCCGTGTTATCCAGACAGACTGTATGTAGGCTCTCTCTCTCTCTGTCGTTGTCGTGATTCACAGCATGTTCTGGCTACGGACTCCTCTGCCCCTGTGTGTGAGAGTGACTCACCCGGCCAGCACGATGAAGAAGTCGAGTCTGTTCCAGGTGTCTCCTAGATAACACTTCTTGCCAAAGATGCCCAGCGCCACCATCTTGATGACCATCTCCACCGCAAAGAACGCAAAGATAAAGTCATCAAAATCCTATCCAGAGAGAGACAAAGACCATATGAATGTAAATATCACTGTATTAACTAAATACAATAGTTGACAAGACAGTTAAAGATATTCACATCCCATTCCTTCAATATGAAGAAAGAGAAATACATTTTAAAGTGAAATCGAATCAAATCCCATTGTATTTGTCACATGTGCCTCACAGTGAAATGTTTACTTACGAGGCTTTAACCAACAATGCAGTTAAAAAAATAAGAGATTAAAAATGTTTTACTAAATAAACTGAAGTGAAAAAAGTAACACAAAATAACAATAACGAGGCTATATACCGAGTCAATGTGCAGGCTATATACAAGGGGTACCGAGTCAATGTGCAGGCTATATACAAGGGGTACCGAGTCAATGTGCAGGCTATATACAAGGGGTACCGAGTCAATGTGCGGGGTACAGGTTAGTCGAGATAATATAGGTAATTTGTACATGTAGGTAGGGGTACCGAGTCAATGTGCGGGGTACAGGTTAGTCGAGATCATTTAGGTAATTTGTACATGTAGGTAGGGGTACCGGGTCAATGTGCGGGGTACAGGTTAGTCGAGATAATTGAGGTAATGTGTACATGTAGGTAGGGGTACCGAGTCAATGTGCGGGGGTACAGGTTAGTCGAGATAATTGAGGTAATGTGTACATGTAGGTAGGGGTACCGAGTCAATGTGCGGGTTGGGTTAGTCGAGATAATTGAGGTAATGTGTACATGTAGGTAGGGGTACCAAGTCAATGTGCGGGGTACAGGTTATTCGAGATAATTGAGGTAATGTGTACATGTAGGTAGGGGTACTGAGTCAATGTGCAGGGGGTACAGGTTAGTCGAGATAATTGAGGTAATGTGTACATGTAGGTAGGGGTACTGGAGTCAATGTGCGGGGGTACAGGTTAGTCGAGATAATTGAGGTAATGTGTACATGTAGGTAGGGGTAAAGTGACTATGCATAGATAATGAACAGCGAGTAGCAGCAGTGTAAAAAAGGGTTAAAAATAAATAGTCCGGTGGCCATTTGATTAATTGTTCAGCAGTCTTATAGCTTCGGGTAGAAGCTGTTAAGGAGCCTTTGGTCCTAGACTTGGCGCTCTGGTACCGTTTGCCGTGCAGTAGCAGAGAGAACAGTCTATGATTTGGGTGACTGGAGCTTTCCTCTGACACCGCCTGGTATAGTGGTCCTAGATTTTGGAAATACAGAAAGGGTATTTGGTAGTAGTAGTAGTATGATGGCAGTTGTTGTAGTATGATGGTAGTTGTTGATTGTGTTGATCACAGTGGTAGATACCAACTGCTACAGGACATCACAAAATGAACTGGTCAATACATAGACAAATAAACCTCCTATTTGATTATCTAGATAAAGTGACTCTCTCTCCTCTTTATCCACCTCTCT
>NW_026284850.1:0-1667 GCF_023373465.1 Oncorhynchus keta | reverse complement strand
CCCTATCCCTCCTCTCTTCTCCAGACCATTTCCGGAGACCTTCTCCCTTACCTCACCTCGCTCATCAACTCATCCCTGACCGCTGGCTACGTCCCTCCCGTCTTCAAGAGAGCGAGAGTTGCACCCCTTCTGAAAAACCTACACTCGATCCTCCGATGTCAACAACTACAGACCAGTATCCCTTCTCTTTTCTCTCCAAAACTCTTGAGCGTGCCGTCCTGGCCAGCTCTACCGCTATCTCTCTCAGAATGACCTTCTTGATCCAAATCAGTCAGGTTTCAAGACTAGTCATTCAACTGAGACTGCTCTTCTCTGTATCACGGAGGCGCTCCGCACTGCTAAAGCTAACTCTCTCTCCTCTGCTCTCATCCTTCTAGACCTATCGGCTGCCTTCGATACTGTGAACCATCAGATCCTCCTCTCCACCCTCTCCGAGTTGGGCATCTCCGCGCGGCCCACGCTTGGATTGCGTCCTACCTGACAGGTCGCTTCCTACCAGGTGGCGTGGCGAGAATCTGTCTCCTCACCACGCGCTCTCACCACTGGTGTCCCCCAGGGCTCTGTTCTAGGCCCTCTCTTATTCTCGCTATACACCAAGTCACTTGGCTCTGTCATAACCTCACATGGTCTCTCCTATCATTGCTATGCAGACGACACACAATTAATCTTCCTTTCCCCTTCTGATGACCAGGTGGCGAATCGCATCTCTGCATGTCTGGCAGACATATCAGTGTGGATGACGGATCACCACCTCAAGCTGAACCTCAGCAAGACGGAGCTCCTCTTCCTCCCGGGAAGGACTGCCCGCTCCATGATCTCGCCATCACGGTTGACAACTCCATTGTGTCCTCCTCCCAGAGCGCTAAGAACCTTGGCGTGATCCTGGACAACACCCTGACGTTCTCAACTAACATCAAGGCGGTGTCCCGTTCCTGTAGGTTCATGCTCTACAACATCCGCAGAGTACGACCCTGCCTCACACAGGAAGCGGCGCAGGTCCTAATCCAGGCACTTGTCATCTCCCGTCTTGATTACTGCAACTCGCTGTTGGCTGGGCTCCCTGCCTGTGCCATTAAACCCCTACAACTCATCCAGAACGCCGCAGCCCGTCTGGTGTTCAACCTTCCCAAGTTCTCTCACGTCACCCCGCTCCTCCGCTCTCTCCACTGGCTTCCAGTTGAAGCTCGCATCCGCTACAAGACCATGGTGCCTCGCCACGGAGCTGTGAGGGGAACGGCACCTCAGTACCTCCAGGCTCTGATCAGGCCCTACACCCAAACAAGGGCACTGCGTTCATCCACCTCTGGCCTGCTCGCCTCCCTACCACTGAGGAAGTACAGTTCCCGCTCAGCCCAGTCAAAACTGTTCGCTGCTCTGGCCCCCCAATGGTGGAACAAACTCCTCACGACGCCAGGACAGCGGAGTCAATCACCACCTTCCGGAGACACCTGAAACCCCACCTCTTCAAGGAATACCTAGGATAGGGTAAGTAAGGGTAAGTAATCCTTCTCACCCCCCTTCTCCCCCCAACAAGATTTAGATGCAAGTGGCTGTTCCACTGGTTGTCATAAGGTGTATGCACCAATTTGTAAGTCGCTCTGGATAAGAGCGTCTGCTAAATGACTTAAATGTAATGTAAATGGGAAAAAGCCACTAGAGAGAGCCCT
>NW_026284849.1:0-14213 GCF_023373465.1 Oncorhynchus keta | reverse complement strand
CTCTGACTGATCTCTCTGTGTTATGTACTGTATGGGGAATATGCTCCTGACTGATCTCTGTGACTGATCTCTCTGTACTGTATGGGGAATATGCTCCTGACTGATCTCTCTGTGCTATGTACTGTGTTATGTACTGTGTTATGTACTGTAGAATATGCTCCTGACTGATCTCTCCGTGTTATGTACTGTATGGGGAATATGCTCTGACTGATCTCTCTCTGTGTGTTATGTACTGTATGGGGAATATGCTCCTGACTGATCTCTCTCCGTGTTATGTACTGTATGGAGAATATGCTCCTGACTGATCTCTCTCTGTGTTATGTACTGTATGGGGAATATGCTCTGACTGATCTCTCTCCGTGTTATGTACTGTATGGAGAATATGCTCCTGACTGATCTCTCTCTGTGTTATGTACTGTATGGGAATATGCTCCTGACTGATCTCTCCGTGTTATGTACTGTATGGAGAATATGCTCCTTGACTGATCTCTCTCTGTGTTATGTACTGTATGGGGAATATGCTCCCTGACTGATCTCTCCGTGTTATGTACTGTATTGGGAATATGCTCCTGACTGATTCTCTGTGTTATGTACTGTATTGGGAATATGGCGTGGTGGCGAGTCAACTAAAACATTACCAAGACTTGAGAGAGTAAAGACCAGATAGTGGATGAAGCTTATTCATGCATTTAACATTACTGCCTTCCTGCCTGTTTCTTATTCCTCTGAGGTAGCTAATGCCTGGTGCTGCTGCACTGCAGAGGTTAGCATGACACGCTAACTGACCCTAACACAGTGCTGCTGCACTGCAGAGGTTAGCATGACACGCTAACTGACCCTAACACGATGCTGCTGCTCTACGGAGGTTAGCAGGACACGCTAACTGACCCTAACACGGTGCTGCTGCTCTCACGGAGGTTAGCAGGACACGCTAACTGACCCTAACACGATGCTGCTGCTCTCACGGAGGTTAGCAGGACACGCCAACTGACCCTAACACGGTGTTGCTGCTCTACGGAGGTTAGCATGACACGCTAACTGACCCTAACACGGTGCTACTGCTCTACAGTGGTTCGCACGACTCGCTAACTGACCCTAACACGGTGCTACTGCTCTACAGTGGTTCGCACGACACGCTATCCTAGTGCTGCTGCTCTACAGAGGTTAGCATGTCACGCTAACTGACCCTAACACGATGTTGCTGCTCTACAGAGGTTAGCACGACACGCTAACTGACCCTAACATGGTGCTGCTGCACTACAGAGGTTAGCACGACATGCTAACACAGTGCTGCTGTTCTACAGAGGTTAGCACGACACGCTAACACAGTGCTGCTGCTCTACAGAGGTTAGCATGACACGCTAACTGACCCTAATACGGTGCTGCTGCTCTACAGAGGTTAGCACGACACGCTAACACGGTGCTGCTGCTCTACAGATGTGAGCACGACAGGCTAACACATTCACAGCCTCTAGCCTCTACACACGTCAAGGCCTCTACACACATCAAGGCCTCTACACACATCAAGGCCTCTACAAACGTCAAGGCCTCTAGCCTCCACACGTCAAGGCCTCTACACACGTCAAGGCCTCTAGCCTCTACACACGTCAAGGCCTCTAGCCTCTACACACGTCAAGGCCTCTACACACGTCAAGGCCTCTAGCCTCTACACACGTCAAGGCCTCTACACACATCAAGGCCTCTACACACGACAAGGCCTCTAGCCTCTACAAACATCAAGGCCTCTAGCCTCTACACACATCAAGGCCTCTACACACATCAAGGCCTCTAGCCTCTACACACATCAAGGCCTCTACAAACATCAAGGCCTCTACACACGTCAAGGCCTCTAGCCTCTACAAACATCAAGGCCTCTACACACATCAAGGCCTCTACACACATCAAGGCCTCTACACACGTCAAGGCCTCTACACACATCAAGGCCTCTACAAACATCAAGGCCTCTACACACATCAAGGCCTCTACACACATCAAGGCCTCTACACACATCAAGGCCTCTAGCCTCTACAAACATCAAGGCCTCTACAAACATCAAGGCCTCTACAAACATCAAGGCCTCTACACACATCAAGGCCTCTACACACATCAAGGCCTCTAGCCTCTACAAACATCAAGGCCTCTACAAACATCAAGGCCTCTACAAACATCAAGGCCTCTACAAACATCAAGGCCTCTACAAACATCAAGGCCTCTACACACATCAAGGCCTCTAGCCTCTACACACATCAAGGCCTCTAGCCTCTACACACATCAAGGCCTCTACACACATCAAGGCCTCTAGCCTCTACACACATCAAGGCCTCTACACACATCAAGGCCTCTACAAACATCAAGGCCTCTACACACATCAAGGCCTCTAGCCTCTACAAACATCAAGGCCTCTACAAACATCAAGGCCTCTACAAACATCAAGGCCTCTACAAACATCAAGGCCTCTACACACATCAAGGCCTCTAGCCTCTACAAACATCAAGGCCTCTAAACATCAAGGCCTCTACAAACATCAACATCAAGGCCTCTACACACATCAAGGCCACACATCTACAAACATCAAGGCCTCTAGCCTCTACAAACATCAAGGCCTCTACACACATCAAGGCCTCTACAAACATCAAGGCCTCTACACACATCAAGGCCTCTAGCCTCTACAAACATCAAGGCCTCAAACATCAAGGCAAAACATCAAGGCCTCTACAAACATCAAGGCCTCTACAAACACAAGGCCTCTACACACATCAAGGCCTCTAGCCTCTACACACATGAAGGTCTCTACACACATCAAGGCCTCTAGCCTCTACAAACATCAAGGCCTCTACACACATCAAGGCCTCTACACACATCAAGGCCTCTAGCCTCTACAAACATCAAGTCCTCTACAAACATCAAGGCCTCTAGCCTCTACAAACATCAAGGCATTCATACGTGGAGCAGAGCTGTTGTGATGAAAGTTTTCAAGAAAGTGAGTTTGTGTTGACACCTACCGTCAACCAATCATGTCAATGCAGAGTTTCCATTAGCCCAAAATAGCCGGCTTTTGTGAGTTGAGTTGAGTTTATTTTTTATTTTTACAGGGACAGTGCACATTAATCAACGTTTCAGTAAAAGTGCCGGTTTTAGCCAGCCGGCTAATTTTCAACCGCAGTCCCTGGGCAGGTTATTAAAAACGATTACAATATAGACAATAGCAACATAGAACAAGCAAAACATAGCAACATAGGACAAGCAAGACATAGCATACAGACAGAGCAACATAGGACAAGCAAGGCGTAGCATACAGACAGAGCAACATAGGACAAGCAAGACGTAGCATACAGACATAGCAACATAGGACAAGCAAGACGTAGCATACAGACAGAGCAACATAGGACAAGCAAGACGTAGCATACAGACAGAGCAACATAGGACAAGCAAGACGTAGCATACAGACAGAGCAACATAGGACAAGCAAGACGTAGCATACAGACAGAGCAACATAGGACAAGCAAGACGTAGCATACAGACAGAGCAACATAGGACAAGCAAGACGTAGCATACAGACAGAGCAACATAGGACAAGCAAGACGTAGCATACAGACAGAGCAACATAGGACAAGCAAGACGTAGCATACAGACAGAGCAACATAGGACAAGCAAGACGTAGCATACAGACAGAGCAACATAGGACAAGCAAGACGTAGCATACAGACAGAGCAACATAGGACAAGCAAGACGTAGCATACAGACAGAGCAACATAGGACAAGCTAGACGTAGCATACAGACAGAGCAACATAGGACAAGCTAGACGTACAGACAGAGCAACATAGGACAGACAGAGCAACATAGAACAAAAAGCAGCAAGACAAAATTCATTCATTCATTGTCTGATTTACAATTATTTTAAAGCCGATTTGAAATCAAACTGTTGCTGGGCCAACTGTTCGTGAGAAGAAGAAAATAATGGAAATACCAGTCTTCGTAAATACATTTGCTTATCGGTCTATAGGTTAATTAGCATAATTTAGTGTAATGAAATTGACGCGTGTACAGTATATTATTACACCGTACAGACAGAGGGAAATCCATCACACTTAAAGAGCTTCTGTTGCTGCATCTTGTGGTGCTTTTAAAGATCAGACGCCAACGGAAGGCCGGACTCATCAGCGCGTCACACCACTTTTACAATGAGCTGGAGTCAGAACGCATCTAGAAAACATTTTATACTTAATAGTAGTTTGAAACCTGAACGTTTTTAATTTATTTATTTATCCGTTATTTTACCAGGTAAAGTTGACTGAGAACACGTTCTCATTTGCAGCAACGACCTGGGGAATAGTTACAGGGGAGAGGAGGAGGGGGGATGAATGAACCAATTGGAAACTGGGGATTATTAGGTGACCGTGATAGTTTGAGGACCAGATTGGGAATTCAGCCAGGACACCGGGGTAAACACCCCCACTCTTACGATAAGTGCCATGGGATCTTTAATGACCTCAGAGAGTCATTGATACATATTGAATGTGTCTTACCTTGCTTCAGATTAGCCTATTAGATCTCATCTCTTTCTACATTTCAAACAGATATTTTATCTGTCACATGAAACAGCTCGTATGTGCAGTGCCATTTTGACAACGGGGGTTTTCCCGCTAATTGCATTATGGAACGAACATTCCCGCATGGCCTACTGCCTTGTGTGGCCTACTGCCTTGTGTGGCCTACTGCCTTGTGTGGCCTACTGCCTTGTGTGGCCTACTGCCTTGTGTGGCCTACTGCCTTGTGTGGCCTAGTGTGGCCTACTGCCTTGTGTGGCCTACTGCCTTGTGTGGCCTACTGCCTTGTGTGGCCTACTGCCTTGTGTGGCCTAGTGCGGCCTACTGCCTTGTGTGGCCTACTGCCTTGTGTGGCCTACTGCCTTGTGTGGCCTACTGCCTTGTGTGGCCTACTGCCTTGTGTGGCCTACTGCCTTGTGTGGCCTACTGCCTTGTGCGGCCTACTGCCTTGTGCGGCCTACTGCCTTGTGTGGCCTACTGCCTTGTGCGGCCTACTGCCTTGTGCGGCCTACTGCCTTGTGCGGCCTACTGCCTTGTGTGGCCTTCTGCCTTGTGTGGCCTACTGCCTTGTGTGGCCTACTGCCTTGTGCGGCCTACTGCCTAGTGCGGCCTACTGCCTAGTGTGGCCTACTGCCTTGTGTGGCCTACTGCCTAGTGCGGCCTACTGCCTTGTGCGGCCTACTGCCTAGTGCGGCCTACTGCCTTGTGCGGCCTACTGCCTTGTGCGGCCTACTGCCTTGTGCGGCCTACTGCCTTACTGCACTTATAATGTGAATAAATAATAATTGATCAACATTTTAAGCTGAACATTCTGATCTGTTGCATCAGACTCATTTGCTCTCTTTCATTTGCTCTCTGTTTTATGTATCCCAGGCCTTACTGGTTGTTTTATGTATCCCAGGCCTTACTGGTTGTTTTATGTATCCCAGGCCTTACTGGTTGTTTTATGTATCCCAGGCCTTACTGGTTGTTTTATGTATCCCAGGCCTTACTGGTTGTTTTATGTATCCCAGGCCTTACTGGTTGTTTTATGTATCCCAGGCCTTACTGGTTGTTTTATGTATCCCAGGCCTTACTGGTTGTATTATGTATCCCAGGCCTTACTGGTTGTATTATGTATCCCAGGCCTTACTGGTTGTATTATGTATCCCAGGCCTTACTGGTTGTTTTATGTATCCCAGGCCTTACTGGTTGTATTATGTATCCCAGGCCTTACTGGTTGTTTTATGTATCCCAGGCCTTACTGGTTGTATTATGTATCCCAGGCCTTACTGGTGGTTTTATGTATCCCAGGCCTTACTGGTTGTTTTATGTATCCCAGGCCTTACTGGTTGTTTTATGTATCCCAGGCCTTACTGGTGGTTTTATGTATCCCAGGCCTTACTGGTTGTATTATGTATCCCAGGCCTTACTGGTTGTTTTATGTATCCCAGGCCTTACTGGTTGTTTTATGTATCCCAGGCCTTACTGGTGGTTTTATGTATCCCAGGCCTTACTGGTTGTTTTATGTATCCCAGGCCTTACTGGTTGTTTTATGTATCCCAGGCCTTACTGGTTGTTTTATGTATCCCAGGCCTTACTGGTTGTTTTATGTATCCCAGGCCTTACTGGTTGTATTATGTATCCCAGGCCTTACTGGTGGTTTTATGTATCCCAGGCCTTACTGGTTGTTTTATGTATCCCAGGCCTTACTGGTGGTTTTATGTATCCCAGGCCTTACTGGTTGTTTTATGTATCCCAGGCCTTACTGGTTGTTTTATGTATCCCAGGCCTTACTGGTTGTTTTATGTATCCCAGGCCTTACTGGTTGTATTATGTATCCCAGGCCTTACTGGTTGTTTTATGTATCCCAGGCCTTACTGGTTGTTTTATGTATCCCAGGCCTTACTGGTGGTTTTATGTATCCCAGGCCTTACTGGTTGTTTTATGTATCCCAGGCCTTACTGGTTGTATTATGTATCCCAGGCCTTACTGGTGGTTTTATGTATCCCAGGCCTTACTGGTTGTTTTATGTATCCCAGGCCTTACTGGTTGTTTTATGTATCCCAGGCCTTACTGGTTGTTTTATGTATCCTAGGCCTTACTGGTTGTTTTATGTATCCCAGGCCTTACTGGTTGTTTTATGTATCCCAGGCCTTACTGGTGGTTTTATGTATCCCAGGCCTTACTGGTTGTTTTATGTATCCCAGGCCTTACTGGTTGTTTTATGTATCCCAGGCCTTACTGGTTGTTTTAATGTATCCCAGGCCTTACTGGTTGTATTATTATGTATCCCAGGCCTTACTGGTTGACCTGGTTCTCTAGAGGACAGACGGACAGACAGACAGACCTGGTTCTCTAGAGGGACAGACGGACAGACAGACAGACCTGGTTCTCTAGAGGACAGACGGACAGACAGACAGACCTGGTTCTCTAGAGGACAGACGGACAGACAGACCTGGTTCTCTAGAGGACAGACAGACCTGGTTCTCTAGAGGACAGACAGACCTGGTTCTCTAGAGGACAGACAGACCTGGTTCTCTAGAGGACAGACAGACCTGGTTCTCTAGAGGACAGACAGACCTGGTTCTCTAGAGGACAGACAGACCTGGTTCTCTAGAGGACAGACAGACCTGGTTCTCTAGAGGACAGACAGACAGACCTGGTTCTCTAGAGGACAGACAGACCTGGTTCTCTAGAGGACAGACAGACAGACCTGGTTCTCTAGAGGACAGACAGACAGACCTGGTTCTCTAGAGGACAGACAGACAGACCTGGTTCTCTAGAGGACAGACAGACAGACCTGGTTCTCTAGAGGACAGACCTGGTTCTCTAGAGGACAGACAGACCTGGTTCTCTAGAGGACAGACAGACAGACCTGGTTCTCTAGAGGACAGACCTGGTTCTCTAGAGGACAGACCTGGTTCTCTAGAGGACAGACAGACCTGGTTCTCTAGAGGACAGACTGACAGACCTGGTTCTCTAGAGGACAGACAGACCTGGTTCTCTAGAGGACATACAGACAGACCTGGTTCTCTAGAGGAGAGACTGACATATGCTCCTATATGTTACACTGTGTTCTCAGCCCATCTGACTGATGTGGTGTGGCTGTGTTGATAGACTACTGTCGCTTGTCTTATTTAGCTCCATGTCTGCTCTGTGTTTTTGAATGTTGTGGGCATGGATAACGTGTGTGTGTGTGTGTGTGTGTGTGTGTGTGTGTGTGTGTGTGTGTGTGTGTGTGTGTGTGTGTGTGTGTGTGTGTGTGTGTGTGTGTGTGTGTGTGTGTGTGTGTGTGTGTGTGTGTGTGTGTGTGTGTGTGTGTGTGTGTACAGACAGATGTAATATCTATTATAGTTGGCTCCCGACAGAGATAATGTGAAAGGTTGTGTGTGTGCTATATCTGGGTCCAGCCAGACTGAATGCTAAATCAAAGTGTATTGGTTGTGTACACTGTCTATCAGATGTTACAGCAGGTGCAGAGAAATGCTTCTAGGTAGTTGGCTAGGAGATAGAAACAGGGAGACTGTCAGCGACATCTTGTTCAAAAGGTCAGGTCTTTCTGTGTCTGTCAGCGCCATCTTGTTCAAAAGGTCAGGTCTTTCTGTGTCTGTCAGCGCCATCTTGTTCAAAAGGTCAGGTCTTTCTGTGTCTGTCAGCGCCATCTTGTTCAAAAGGTCAGGTCTTTCTGTGTCTGTCAGCGCCATCTTGTTCAAAAGGTCAGGTCTTTCTGTGTCTGTCAGCACCATCTTGTTCAAAAGGTCAGGTCTTTCTGTGTCTGTCAGCGCCATCTTGTTCAAAAGGTCAGGTCTTTCTGTGTCTGTCAGCGCCATCTTGTTCAAAAGGTCAGGTCTTTCTGTGTCTGCCAGCGCCATCTTGTTCAAAAGGTCAGGTCTTTCTGTGTCTGCCAGCGCCATCTTGTTCAAAAGGTCAGGTCTTTCTGTGTCTGTCAGCGCCATCTTGTTCAAAAGGTCAGGTCTTTCTGTGTCTGTCAGCGCCATCTTGTTCAAAAGGTCAGGTCTTTCTGTGTCTGTCAGCGCCATCTTGTTCAAAAGGTCAGGTCTTTCTGTGTCTGTCAGCGCCATCTTGTTCAAAAGGTCAGGTCTTTCTGTGTCTGGCAGCGCCATCTTGTTCAAAAGGTCAGGTCTTTCTGTGTCTGTCAGCGCCATCTTGTTCAAAAGGTCAGGTCTTTCTGTGTCTGCCAGCGCCATCTTGTTCAAAAGGTCAGGTCTTTCTGTGTCTGTCAGCGCCATCTTGTTCAAAAGGTCAGGTCTTTCTGTGTCTGTCAGCGCCATCTTGTTCAAAAGGTCAGGTCTTTCTGTGTCTGCCAGCGCCATCTTGTTCAAAAGGTCAGGTCTTTCTGTGTCTGTCAGCGCCATCTTGTTCAAAAGGTCAGGTCTTTCTGTGTCTGTCAGCGCCATCTTGTTTAAAAGGTCAGGTCTTTCTGTGTCTGTCAGCGCCATCTTGTTCAAAAGGTCAGGTCTTTCTGTGTCTGTCAGCGCCATCTTGTTCAAAAGGTCAGGTCTTTCTGTGTCTGTCAGCGCCATCTTGTTCAAAAGGTCAGGTCTTTCTGTGTCTGGCAGCGCCATCTTGTTCAAAAGGTCAGGTCTTTCTGTGTCTGTCGTCCGCCCCTGTTGAAAACAGCACAACAGTGATCTGCATAAAGGGTATTTTTTTCCAAGCAGATTACAGTTCAGATTAGGATTATCGGGACAGTGAATTTATTAGGAAGGATTTAATTTCTTTGTGGACAATAATCCTGATGACATTATTAGCTCAATGGCCCATTGCTGTCCGTCCTAGTGTCTGTCCGTCTGTCCTAGCGGTCCGTCTGTCCTAGTGTCCATCCGTCTGTCCTAGCGGTCCGTCTGTCCCAGCGGTCCGTCTGTCCTAGAGATCCGTCTGTCCTAGTGTCCATCCGTCTGTCCTAGCGGTCCGTCTGTCCTAGAGGTCCGTCTGTCCTAGAGGTCCGTCTGTCCTAGCGGTCCGTCTGTCCCTAGCGGTCCGTCTGTCCTAGCGGTCCGTCTGTCCTAGCCGTCTGTCTGTCCTAGTGTCCGTCTGTCTGTCCTAGTGTCCATCCTTCTGTCCTAGCGGTCCGTCTGTCCTAGCGGTCCGTCTGTCCCAGCGGTGCGTCTGTCCTAGCGTCTGTCCTAGCGGTGCGTCTGTCTATCCTAGCGGTGCGTCTGTCTATCCTAGCGTCTGTCCGAGCGTCCGTCTGTCCTAGTGTCTGTCCTAGCGTCCGTCTGTCCTAGCGTCTGTCCTAGCGGTGCGTCTGTCTGTCCTAGCGTCTGTCCGAGCGTCCGTCTGTCCTAGCGTCTGTCCTAGCGTCTGTCTGTCCTAGCGTCTGTCTGTCCTAGCGTCTGTCTGTCCTAGCGTCTGTCTGTCCTAGCGGACCGTCTGTCCTAGCGTCTGTCCTAGCGTCTGTCTGTCCTAGCGTCTGTCTGTCCTAGCGTCTGTCTGTCCTAGCGTCTGTCTGTCCTAGCGTCTGTCTGTCCTAGCGTCTGTCTGTCCTAGCGTCTGTCTGTCCTAGCGTCTGTCTGTCCTAGCGTCTGTCTGTCCTAGCGTCTGTCTGTCCTAGCGTCTGTCTGTCCTAGCGTCTGTCTGTCCTAGCGTCTGTCTGTCCTAGCGTCTGTCTGTCCTAGCGTCTGTCTGTCCTAGCGTCTGTCTGTCCTAGCGTCTGTCTGTCCTAGCGTCTGTCTGTCCTAGCGTCTGACTGTCCTAGCGTCTGTCTGTCCTAGCGTCTGACTGCAGTTGCTCTAGAACTTTGTGTATTCACCTTTAATGTTCTGTAGCACAAGAACTGGGGCGTGAGGAAGAGGGGGCGAGAGGAAGAGGGGGCGAGAGGAAGAGGGGGCGAGAGGAAGAGGGGGCGAGAGGGAAGTGGGGGCGAGATGTAGAGGGGCAAGAGGAAGAGGGAAGAGGGGGCGAGATGTAGCGGGGGCAAGAGGAAGAGGGAAGAGGGGGCGAGATGTAGCGGGGGGCGAGAGGAAGAGGGGGGCGAGAGGAAGAGAGGGCGAGAGGAAGAGGGGACGAGAGGAAGAGGGGAAGAGGGGGCGAGAGGTGGCGGGGGCGAGAGGTAGCGGGGGCGAGAGGAAGAGGGAAGAGGGGGGCGAGAGGTAGCGGGGGCGAGAGGAAGAGGGGGTGAGAGGAAGAGGGGGTGAGAGGAAGAGGGAAGAGGGGGCGAGAGGTAGCGGGGGGCGTAGGGAAAGAGGATGAGGAGAGATTCAGTGATGCATTAATCCAGCCAACTGAACTGCTATTCTCTGAACCGGCTGTTGGCAGATTTAGTGTGAAGGGTGTGTGAGTACTGTAGTGTGTGAAGGGTGTGAGTACTGTAGTGTGTGAACGTGAGGAAGTGTGCATGCTTGACAGATCTAACATGAGAGGTGTGTGTGTGCGGTGCATCTGTGAGCGTGTGTATGAACAGGAACTGTGTGTGTGTGTGTTTTAAGAGGAGGAGCAGGGTTTCCACACTGATTTGTCAGAGACCAGATCATGAAAGTTTAATAAGATGTCTAATTCTTCTCTTTCATCTTTACCTAAGAATGTTTTCACTGCTCAGCCCTCTGCTGTGAGGAACAGACATAATCAGCCCTCTGCTGTGAGGAACAGACATAATCAGCCCTCTGCTGTGAGGAACAGACATAATCAGCCCTCTGCTGTGAGGAACAGACATAATCAGCCCTCTGCTGTGAGGAACAAACATAATCAGCCCTCTGCTGTGAGGAACAGACATAATCAGCCCTCTGCTGTGAGGAACAGACATAATCAGCCCTCTGCTGTGAGGAACAGACATAATCAGCCCTCTGCTGTGAGGAACAGACATAATCAGCCCTCTGCTGTGAGGAACAGACATAATCAGCCCTCTGCTGTGAGGAACAGACATAATCAGCCCTCTGCTGTGAGGAACAGACATAATCAGCCCTCTGCTGTGAGGAACAGACATAATCAGCCCTCTGCTGTGAGGAACAGACATAATCAGCCCTCTGCTGTGAGGAACAGACATAATCAGCCCTCTGCTGTGAGGAACAGACATAATCAGCCCTCTGCTGTGAGGAACAGACATAATCAGCCCTCTGCTGTGAGGAACAGACATAATCAGCCCTCTGCTGTGAGGAACAGACATAATCAGCCCTCTGCTGTGAGGAACAGACATAATCAGCCCTCTGCTGTGAGGAACAGACATAATCAGCCCTCTGCTGTGAGGAACAGACATAATCAGCCCTCTGCTGTGAGGAACAGACATAATCAGCCCTCTGCTGTGAGGAACAGACATAATCAGCCCTCTGCTGTGAGGAACAGACATAATCAGCCCTCTTCTGTGAGGAACAGACATAATCAGCCCTCTGCTGTGAGGAACAGACATAATCAGCCCCTCTGCTGTGAGGAACAGACATAATCAGCCCTCTGCTGTGAGGAACAGACATAATCAGCCCTCTGCTGTGAGGAACAGACATAATCAGCACTGTACGCTAGAGCCATAGACAGAACACACTCTCTCTCACACACACACACACACACACACACACACACACACACACACACACACACGAGGAGGCTGGTAGGAGGACAGGCTCATTATAATGGAGTAAATGGAACGTTATCATACCTCCTAGTATAGATCTATGACCTACTAGGATCCCTCCTAGTATAGACCTATGTCCTGCTAGGATGGATCTATGTCCTCCTAGTATAGATCTATGTCCTGCTAGGATACCTCCTAGGATAGATCTATGTCCTCCTAGTATAGATCTATGACCTACTAGGATACCTCCTAGTATAGATCTATGACCTACTAGGATACCTCCTAGTATAGATCTATGTCCTCCTAGTATAGATCTATGTCCTGATTGGATACCTCCTAGGATAGATCTATGTCCTCCTAGTATAGATCTATGTCCTGATTGGATACCTCCTAGGATAGATCTATGTCCTCCTAGTATAGATCTATGTCCTGCTAGGGTACCTCCTAGTATAGATCTATGTCCTCCTAGTATAGATTTTTGTCCTGCTAGGATACCTCCTAGTATAGATCTATGTCCTGCTAGGATACCTCCTAGTACAGATCTTTGTCCTGTTAGGATACCTGCTAGTATAGATCTATGACCTGCTAGGATACCTCCTAGTATAGATCTATGTCCTGCTAGGTACCTCCTAGTATAGATCTATGTCCTCCTAGTATAGATCTGGGATGTGAATGCATGCCTGAAAGCTATGGAGATCAAACCATGAGGTTAACATGAAGGACCAGGCCCTGAGAGCTCTGAATACAGACTAAACAACAGATAGATCTGAGAACAAACATGGAGTTTCTGGTGGTATATCAAAATCAAACAAGGAAATCAGGATCAAAACAGAACATCAAGGATCCACAACGGGATCAACAGAGAATCAAACTGCGTAGAGATCAAGACTGTGGAGTCAAATAGGCACAAATTTGAAATCTGGGAAGGCATCATCCCAGATTACCAAATGTATGGAGAGATAGCATGCAGAGATTTCAAACACAGAGAAATTCAAGACTAAACGGGGCACAGGTAAAGGTATCAAATGGTATATGAGATATCACATCAGAATAATGGGAACAGAGATCACAAAGAATGGGAAAGGTAAATGAAATGCAGATACAAACGAGCCAAACGGGAATTGATGGATCAAAATGTGAAGCAATGAAATACAAGGGAATAAGAAGAAACAATAGAAATAGTTCCAGATCAAACAGAGAAATGCAGAAGATAATGAATGTGAAATGCAGCATCGGGGGAACGTTACTTGGTAGAAATCTGGGCGTCGTAGCATTAGGAACGGGAATGTAGAGTTTCAGAATGTGGAAGACAAACGTAGATATCAAAATACACCACTTGGGACAGCAAATCACTAGAGAATATCGGAGAAATGGCAATAAAATGCACAAATTGAATGGGAACTGAAACAGAAAGGGTAAACGTAGATCCAAAATGTGAATCAGACAACACTGGAGCAAACAGGAATGCTGTAAATTTGGAGACAAAAGTTCAGCTTTTGGGAATGGGAACAAACGTGAGATAAGGTAGAGGAAAACAGGGACAACTAGATACAGTGGAAAATGCTCACACCACAAGAGAAATGGCATATTAACAAAGGAGTCTGTATGGTCTGTATTGCAGGCATGGCATGGTGGCTTGGAAGCCATGATTTCCTGGTTTAATTTTTAAATCAAGTATGTAAATATAACTACAGAAAGTGTGGTAACAGGAAGGGAGGTGGTGTTGTATTGTGGCAGGACCCATAATATAGATATACATATGCTTAATATAGTTGTTAAGAATGCATAATTATGCAGAAGTTTAATATGATGTGTAAGAATACAGGTAAGAAGTATAGTACAGCTTATAATGTAAGAAAACATCAGCAGTTATAAAGTATAAATAAGCATGTGATATACACATCATCAACAGAAGACATATATTATGTATACATGTTAATATTATTGTATATAACAGACACATCACATAATAATATAGTGCATTATATATACATATAATATTCAATAGTAAAGGAAAATGATACATGGAAGAAGTGGCAAAACGTACTGCAAAGTCCGGGAAGGCCACGGAACTGAACAAGGGAAGGGAATAATAGATCCACAGCTCACGCTAGGAACACCATATCTGTTTGAACATATTGTCACTTACTGCCACTTTAAC
>NW_026284848.1:0-4368 GCF_023373465.1 Oncorhynchus keta | reverse complement strand
AACTAAACAAACCACCCTCATCACATCCTGACCTAACCAAAATAATAAAGAAAACAATGATAACTAAGGTCAGTACATGACAGTACCCCCGGGCTGGGGACTGTCGCTGGAGGTTCCAGACTGTGGCCCGTCGTTGGAGATGGAGGTCCCGGTCTGTGGCCCGTCGTTGGAGATTCCGGAGCAGGTACAGGGCGGAACGTTTGGAGGTTCTCTGTGGAGGGACTCTGTAGGCCTGGTGCGTGGTGCAGGCACTGGTGGTACAGGGCTGGGGACACGCACCTCAGGGCAAGTGCGAGGAGCAGGAACAGGGCGTACTGGAACCTTGAGGGGCACTGTAGGCCTGGTGCGTGGTGCCGGCACTGGTGGTACTGGGCTGGTGACACGCATCTCAGGGCGAGTGCGGGGAGCAGGTACAGGGCAAACTTGACTGTGGAGGCGCACTGGAGGTCTGGAGTGTAGAGCTGACACAACCAGTCCTGGCTGGATGTTTATTCTTGCCCTGCAAATGGGTGCTGACACAGGACGCACTGGGCTGTGCAGACTCACCGAAGACACAGTACGCAGAGCCGGTGCAGGATATCCTGGTCCATTATAGCCCGGCCAATGCGAGCATAACACAGTGCCTGACCACAGTACAGGGCTGGTGACAGTAACACGCTCCACACAGTAAGTACGAGGAGTTGGCACAGGTCTCCGACCTGACTCATGCAATCTCCTCGTGTGCCCCCCAAAAACAATTTCTTGGGGCTGCCTCTCGGGCTTCCGTGCTAGCCGTGTACCCTCATATCGTCGCCGTTCCTCCCGTGCTATCTCCACCTGCCTCCATGGTAGGCGATTCTCTCCTGGCAATATTTTCTGCCATGTCCAGAATCCTTTACCGTCCAGTATTTCGTCCCATGTCCATGTTGTCTGCTTCATCAAACGCTGCTCCTCCTTTTTACACTGCTTGGTCCTTTTATGGTGGGTTCTTCTGTCACGGTCATCATATAGAGGAGACCAAGGCACACCTCTGTGAACTAATTTATCATCAGGGTTTTTGTAAGTGATTCCAAAAATGTTTAGAGAGAGAACTAAAAACAGATTTACTCAGCTCCATGGAGACCCGAATGTAGATGTCACGTGTGCTCCCTCTCCGGCCTCTAGGTCACCAGGCTGCTCGTTATGGTGCGCACCATCAGACTCACCTGGACTCCATCACTTTCCCTATACGTATATGTCACTCCCTTTGGTTCCTTCCCCCAGGGGTCATTGTTTCTGTTTCATGTCTGCACGTTGTTCGTGTTGTTTATTTTGTATCATGTCGTGTTTATTTATTAAAACACTCACTCCCTAAACTTAATTGCCGACTCTCAGCGCACATCGTTACAGTAGAAAACACTCTAATCAAATGTTCCTTGAATTCCACTTTTTTTGTTAAGGAGAAAACAAACAATTTTAGAATAGGGTTGTAACGTAAAAAAAATGGAAACAATTCAAGGGGTGTGAATAACTTCTGAATGCACTGCATCTGTTTTACAGTTTAGAAATGAAGACACCTTATGTATCTAGTCCCCCAATTTGAAGAATTCATAACTATTTGGACAACTTCGGCAATCAAACAGGCAAAACGTCAGTAGAGAGACAAAGTGGAGTCGCAGAGACGTATGAGGCAGGGTCTACAGACTATCACGGACGTGCTACCTGTCCCAGACCTGCTGTTTTCAACTCTCTAGAGACAGCAGGAGAGGTAGAGATACTCTCAATGATCAGCTATGAAAAGCCAACTGTCATTTACTCTTGAGGTGCTGACTTGTTGCACCCTCGACAACTAGTGTGATTATTATTATTTGACCATACTGGTCATTTATGAACATTTGAACATCTTGGCCATGTTCTGTTATAATCTCCAACTGGCACAGCCAGAAGATGACTGGCCACCCCTCATAGCCTGATTCCTCTCTAAGTTTCTTCCTAGGTTATGGCCTTTCTTGGGAGTTTTTCCTAGTCACCGTGCTTCTACACCTGCATTGCTTGCTGTTTGGGGTTTTAGGCTGGGTTTCTGTACAGCACTTTGAGATATCAGCTGAAGTAAGAAGGGCTATATAAATACATTTGATTTGAACAGTGTTAAGAAATGAATTCCACTTATGAATCAAGTCCCCCCCTCCCCCATTTTGAAGAAGTTGTAATTATTTGGACAACTTCACTTGTAGTGTATTAAAGGTATTAACCTTTTAAATGTAATGTTCAGTTAAATTATGTATGTAGATATTGTTTCCCTTACCCTGTAACCAGTCTATGAACTGCTCTAATGAGTGACTGCAACAATCCCTCACCTACCGTTTTAGGGGGAGAGCAATTCTTTATGAGGTCATCATTTCTCATCATTGTACCGACAGATATAGCCCATTGAATATCACCGTAGAATAGGCATAAAATGCATCCTCCAATTGCAACATCTGCCTACAGGCTTTTGTCTTTTGTCTCAAGAAAAATGTATATTTGTAATGCCGTCGCAGACAGTTAGGCATACCTCAGTTCAAAATAGGCCATCACTGTCAATGGTGATGATAATTCTTCACGTTTTCAGGTGAAATGTTCTAACTGCATGTCATGGTTTTCTTCCCGGGAAGGAAAGGCGGACCAAACGCAGCGTGGTTAGGGTTAAACATCTTTAATCAAGACGAATACCGAGAAAACACTACAAATATACAAAACAATAAATGTGAAAACCGAAACAGTTCTGTGTGTGAAACAAACACAGACACAGAAACAACCACCTACAAACCCAACACAAAACAGGCTACCTAAATATGGTTCCCAATCAGAGACAATGACTAACACCTGCCTCTGATTGAGAACCATATCAGGCAAACACAGAAACAGACAAACTAGACATCAACATAGAATGCCCACTCAGATCACACCCTGAACAAACAAAACACAGAAACATACAAAAAAACTATGGTCAGGGTGTGACACTGCATGTCAATCATTTGATGTCAATCTGTTTCATGGGAATATGCATATAGATCTTCTTGAATTATTATATTTGAATGTTTACTTAGTGTTTTGTTTTTGTGGAATTTTGTGGTAATTAACTATAATTAATTTAGAATTGATTAGAATAACATTTCCAGACATATTTTTACTCGTTATATTCTCCCCGCACTATGACGGTACTACATCCCTGTACACTCAAAAATTAGAGGTTCAACAAGGGTTCTTCTAAGATCCTCTAAGTTCTTTCAAGAACATCAGGGTTTTTGGCACCGAAAATGGCCCCCAAAAGGTTCATCCAAGAACCCCATAGGAGGTGGGATTCACCGAGGAACCTCCTTCGTTGGTGGGGGTTCTTGCTGGAACATAACTGTCCAACAGAAACATATGGATTTTAATTTGAAAGGACAGCAGGTGCAGTCACTTAACAGAAAAATGTCAAGATCTCCTCAGTTTAAGGTAAGGTTTGTCCCATGTATGATCAAAATTGATATTGTTTTATGATGATACCATCTATCTTTTCATATTCGTACAAATATTTCTAAAACCGAGATTGGACACAATTCAATGGATATGAATCCAACAGAGGTAAGAATATCTATACTATAATTATGTTGAAGGCTAGATGTATGGGTGCAGATGAATGAGCTGCTCACTTTTGTGTCTGCGTTTGAAGGTATCAGGAGGAATATAAAGGTATGTCTATTGGTATGTTATGCAGATCACATTTACCATCCTCCTCCATTAAATATTCAATGAATATCCCATAGGCTATGAAGTAAACTCCCAGCAGAGCCCAAAGTCCAATGGGTATATCCTGTGGCGTGTTGATGTTAATGTGTTGACTATTTAAAAATGGTGAGAGCCCTCAATGGGGCTGCCCATGACAAAACAGACTCCCATCAAAATTTACATTTTACATTTAAGCCTCTTATCCATCAAAAATCCATCCTTAAGCTGGAGATAGCTATTTTTGGCACAGGCTGCATTTCAATCCACCGCATCCACCGATGTCGCTATGCAGCCTCGCTACAGCGGTGTTTGTCAGGCCAGGAGACATCCGAAAATCAGTCTTTTTTATTACAATGTCAATTACAATTTCATTACGGTTTGGACTACAAACTAATATAACCCCCACCATCGATAACTAAGACTCTCACAAACACCTACATTGCAGAGATTTACAGAATTGTTTTATCTGTAACTTTTCAGTGATTGGTTGATCCATTTTATACTACACAAAGACAACAGTTTTCCAAACTAATCCAATCTACTAGTAATTTTAATTTATTTAACCCGTTACTGAGATTGTTGTTCCAGTTGAGATGATTGAGGTAGTATCAGTATTAAATCTACTCTACCCTGGCAATCATTCTGAATGAAGGTTGT
>NW_026284847.1:0-525 GCF_023373465.1 Oncorhynchus keta | reverse complement strand
CTGTCTCTATTATATTATGACAGACCAGCTAAATCTACTGTCTCTATTATCTAGAATGCTTTGTTGCAGAAATAAAGCTTCGATTCTAAATTTCATTTTGGATTGGAGATGTGTAATGTGAGTCTGGAAGGAGAGTTTACAGTCTAACCAGACACCTAGGTATTTGTAGTTGTCCACATATTCTAAGTCAGGAACCGTCCAGAGTAGTGATGCTGGAAGGGCGGGCAAGTGCAGGCAGTTGAAGAGCATGTCTTTAGTTTTACTTGCATTTAAGAGCAGTTGGAGGCCACGGAAGGAGAGTTGTATGGCATTGAAGCTCGTCTGGAGGTTAACACAGTGTCCAAAGAAGGGCCAGAGGTATACAGAATAGTGTCATCTGCGTAGAGGTGGATCAAAGAATCACCAGCAGCAAGAGCGACATCATTGATGTATACAGAGAAGAGAGTCGGCCCAAGAATTGAATCTTGTGGCACCCCCATAGAGACTGCCAGAGGTCCGGACAACAGGCCCTCCGATTTGACACGC
>NW_026284846.1:0-24257 GCF_023373465.1 Oncorhynchus keta | reverse complement strand
TTCACAGTGATTGCCAGCTCTCTGGCTGATGCCACAGTGTTAAGTGATATTTTGAGTTTCGGGGTAAATCCCCCGTGGGGTGCGTTACTTCCCAGTAGAGTTGGGAAACCAGCCAGCTTGATAAGAGTAGTTGGAAGGGTCCACTGTTATTAAGCAAACAAACAGCTCAAAATCTTTGTCAGAGAGATATACAGGTTGGAAATGTACTGGACCTGTGGACCTACTGTGATTTATATTTAACCACTGAAACAAACAACTTAATAATACAAAATGGCGAAAAGTGATATTATTAATCAGCAAATAGACATGGACGTGCTATTATCAAAGCACGAAGCTAACTAACTCCATTAGTTCAGATCTGGTATCAAGACAAGTCAACTTGTCATGCATGATACAGTCAAAACAACAGAAACATCCAAAATGCCAAGGAGAGCTCGGTGCATCTCATAATGAGTCCAGCACACACACACACACACACACACACACACACACACACACACACACACACACACACACACACACACACACACACACACACACACACACACACACACACACACACACACACACACACACACACACACACACACACACACACACACACACACACACACACACACACAGCACACTATAATGATGTATTTCTCAAATAATCTTGTTACCATGGCTTTGCTATGAAAGTGCTTGCAATCAACTAACA
The DNA here is from genome assembly GCF_023373465.1 of Oncorhynchus keta. Classification (NCBI taxonomy): domain Eukaryota; kingdom Metazoa; phylum Chordata; class Actinopteri; order Salmoniformes; family Salmonidae; genus Oncorhynchus; species Oncorhynchus keta. Next base: position 23,557 of record NW_026284846.1, on the reverse strand, counting down.
TTGAACAACTAGCTGAAACAATCCGAAACAATGTACCTATTTACTGAACACCAACTGCCATGTTTGCTTCATTATCTGCACAGTCAGAGTGGTTGCAGAATTTTGTAAGACCTACAGATGCATAGCACAAGACCTATTGAGAAACATCCACCTGGAATACTTATATGGAAAAGTCTGATGTGTGGTGGTTACTCATCAAGGCTACTATAATTAACTACTGTGCCTTCAGAAAGTATTCATACCCCTTGACTTATTCCGCGTTTTGTTGCATTACAAACTGAATTCAAAATGGATTAAAAAATAAATAAATCTCACCCATCTGAACACAATACCCCATAATGACAAGGTGAAAACATTTTTTGCAACTACATGGGGTGTTAGTAACCTGAAACCCATTGTGGAGTTGAGTTGATTTTATTTTTACAGGGTCATGCACATTAATCAACGTTTCAGTAAAAGTGCTGGATTTAGCCAGCCAGCTCATTTCAACCACAGTCCCTGGGCAGGTTATTGTTTCACGAAGCATACCCATTTTAATGTCAGTCTATATTAGTTGGACTCCATGTTTGCCAATGTTACAGCCTTTAGAAGACCCTTTTCAAATCAAGAACCAAACATGTGAATGGCCTATGTTGAGCCTATGTTAGCCCCAGTTCTGTCTTGAGGTGATCTCTCGTTAACCTCTAAAAGTCAAGCCGTTGGGGGGCCTTTACTACTATAGCCCATAGAATCTAATTGAATAACACATTCCTAAATGGCAAAAATAGACAGTAAAATGAATCATAAGGAATAAGGTTTTGAAGTGTCTGTCTCAATGGAAAGATGAGATTCTCACGAACAAGGCGGTGGCCTCTGTTTTGCTCTGCGACAAGTGTCCACGGGACTCATCTGAAGGTGACCGGTACCAGTTAAAATAATGAATGGAAGTATAGAGGGAGTTCTGTGCCTACCCAAAAAATGTGGTTAAATATGTGTAAAGAAATTAAAACCATTTTATATCCTGAGCTTTATAATATATCTGTGAAATTTTATGACCCCTTTAGATATAATCTATTTAAAAATACATTATTTGATTACATATTGAATTTGGCCATTACTACTATAGCCCATTTCTTAAAATTCTAGGGGATACATATTTAACCCCTTTTATTGGGTAGCCACAAAACCATCGTGTTCATGAGAGTCTCAACTTTCCGCCAGAGTGATCATATTAGTTTGTAGGCCAAACTGTTTGGGCCTATAGACATTTTTGTGAGAAGACCGATTTTGGGATGTCTCAGGGTCCGACAAACACCACTCTGGCTCGGCCTCCTTCCACACGCAGATGGGTAAGGCCGCCATAGGTGGATGTGGTGGATTGAGACACATTTCATGCAAATGTCTCTAGTTTAAACTGACAGATTTTGATTTTGATAACTTTATTATGCTGCTTAGATTGAAGCTGGGGTTCATTAATAGACTAAATGTTTTGATGAGTAGTGAATTTCAATGGAATTTAAAATCAAGTTGTCATCAATTTATTTTTACAACATCCTTGCCCACGTGGACATTCTGTAAGAGTAATGTATATGCCAATTATTTGATGGTCCGACGACCGCATTCTGTCCACTATCAATACTTTTTAAACTTTTGGTGCCATCGAGACTGACATAAGAAAGTTATCAATAAGACTAGCTATATTGAGCCTCCCCATGTATATCTCAGCAGGTCAGAGTAGCCTGTTATTGTCCCCAGCACAAGGTGCGCCTGTGTAATGATCATGCTGTTTAAGCGTGTGTAACATTTCTGGGATCTTTTATTTCAGCTCATGAAACATGGGACCAATACTTTACATGTTGCGTATATATTATTGTTCAGTATATAATAAAAAATATTGCATATCGTATTTCATTTCCATAACTAACGGATAATATGTGTAAAAATGTAGGCAGTTCGCGCCAGCTGTGCCACCAGAGACTCTGGGTTCGTCATAACCGGCCGCGACCTGTGGCAGGCCAGGCGCACACACACACACACACACACACACACACACACACACACACACACACACACACACACACACACACACACACACACACACACACACACACACACACACACACACACACACACAGTAAAATACTTTTGTAAGGCCTACAGATGCATAGTACAAGACCTATCGAGAAACATCCACCTGGATATCTTGCATCCTGGGTAGACCCTATCTTTGGGTCAGCCTGTGTTTGATAACGGTCCAAACTGAGATACCTATTCCTGTCAGTGACGAGAAGAACCTAACCACACACACTGTGTCAACGTCACCTTTTCACCCCTGGCACTAGCAGTTCTGTTTAATGTAATAATTAAACAATCCTGGACAGGGACCGTTGGATAGTGATGGGAAAGGGATGGGGTGGATGGGTGGATTATATGGCAAAGTCTGATGCGTGGGTCTATGTTGCTCAGTTCTGTCTTGAGGTGATCTCTCATTAACCTATAAATGTCCAAGCCGTTGAAGGTACTTTACTACTATAGCTCATAGAAACTAATTGAATAACACATTCATAAACGTCAAAAAAGACAGTAAAAAAATCAATCGTAAGGAATAAGGTTTTGAAGTGTCTGTCTCTATGGAAAGATGAGACTTTCACGAACAAGACGGTGGCCTCTATTTTGGTCTGCGACAAGTAACACGGACCTCGGTACCACAGACCTCGGTGAAGTTGATCGGTACCAGTTAAGAAAAATAATGGAAATACAAAGGTGCTTATCCAGAAAATGGGGTTAAATATGTGTAAAGAAATAACAACAATTTGATTTCCTAAGCTTTCTTATATAGCTCTTACATTTCTGGACCCCTTTAGATTGAATTTGGCCATTACTACTATAGCCCATTTCTTAAAATTCTAGGGGATACCTATTTAACCCCTTTTATTGGGCAGGCACAAAACATATTTTTTTAACTGGAACTGCAAGACCATTGTGTTCATGAGAGTCTCATCTTCATGAGAGTCTCATCTTTCCATAGAGTGATCATATTAGTTTGTAGGCCAAACTGTTTGGATGCTACAGACATTTTTGTGAGAAAGACCGATATTTGGGATGTCTCAGGGTCTGACATACACCACTGTAGCTCAGCCACCTTTACCACAGATGGGTAAAGGCAGTCACACGCGTATGTGGTGGATCGAAACGCATTCAATGCAAACATATCTAGCTTAAACTGACAGATTTTGATTTAATTTCTTAATTATGCTACTTAGATTGACGCTGGGGTTCATAAATATACAATTTTTTTGGAGGAATGCATTATGTAACTTAATATGTAAACAAATCCACATAGAAATATGAGTCATAGATCTGTCATTCTCATTGAAAGCAATTCTTATAAGCGGTAGATCTGTTCTATGTGCACTAAATTTTGTTTGAACTTTCGGTTTTGAACACCAGCTTCAAACAGCTGAAAATACAATATTTCTCCCTACCACTGAGAAGTACAGTTCCCGCTCAGCCCAGTCAAAACTGTTCGCTGCTCTGGCTCCCCAATGGTGGAACACACTCCCTCACGACGCCAGGACAGCGGAGTCAATCACCACCTTCCGGAGACACCTGAAACCCCACCTCTTTAAGGAATACCTAGGATAGGATAAAGTAATCCTTCTCACCCCCCTTAAAAGATTTAGATGCACTATTGTAAAGTGGCTGTTCCACTGGATGTCATAAGGTGAATGCACCAATTTGTAAGTCGCTCTGGATAAGAGCGTCTGCTAAATGACTTAAATGTAAATGTAAATTTCTGGATATGGAAAATATATGTAGATGGTGCAATGATTTTCTGCACTATACTTGCTTGTTTTGTCACAAACTCAAATTAGGCAAACTATTACAATTTCAGCAAACAGGAAATGGAGGAGAGATTTCTGCATAGTGCATCTTTAAACCTTCAATATGTGCTAAGATCAATAACACTGATGTTCTCAATTAGTTCCAAAATGTCCTGCTCCTTTAACCATCTTGAGTCAATTTCTGTGGCCCTGTGGGAAACTATTTGGCATACCAAAACAATCCCAATCGAAATCCGTCTTTTAAAGCTAGAGACATCTGTGGTGGAAGGTGGCCGAGCTACAGTGCAGCGGTATTTGTCAGTCCACGAGACATCCCAAAAAAACAAGCCTCACAAGACTCGCCTGAGGGCAGCCCGGTAGCAGTTTTAAAAATCTGGATTGACTGACCTTCATGTCTTAAAGCAATTACGGACTGTTGTTTCTCTTTGATTATTTGAACTGTTCTTGCCATAATATCTTCTGTATACCAACCCTACCTTGTCACAACACAACTGATTGGCTAAAACTCATTAAGAAGTAAGGAAAGTCCACAAATGAACTTTTAAAAATGCATACCTGTTAATTGAAATGCATTCTAGGTGAAGCTGGTTGAGAGAATGCCAAGAGTGTGCAAAGTTGTCATCGAGGCAAAGGGTGGCTAATATGGAACCTCGAAACTAAAATATATTTAGATTTGTTTAACACATTTTTGCTTACTACATGATTCCATATATGTTTTGATGTTTCACTATTATTCTACAATTTAGAAAATAGTAAAAATAAAGACAAACCCTTGAATTGGTAGGTGTGTCCAAACTTTTGACTGGTATTGTATGTTATTTTACTCAAGCTATGACGTTGATACAATGACATTGATTCAAATATACCATTTTCCTATTTAAAACAATTAGTTTAGTTTTGATTAGAATTTGATTAAAATTATTTATTCTCTTTTTAGGCCTCATCAGTAATGAATTTTATCTTGCCTATTGACAATGGTTGGCATGTCCATGCTCAGCCATAATGCAGTTTACAGTAGGCCTAGCCCCTATATCAGTGTGAATGAGATTGAAGCCATGCAATTACTTAGAACAATGTGCAAACTAGTTCAGGTTAGCCTATTTAACAAAGATAGGATAGGTCTATAGTTTATTATTTTGTTTATGTAAGCAATTTAACAAACTATAACGGACTAACATTAGAATTGGAGTTGATTCCATGGAAATACATTAAAAAACTGTAAATACACAACCTCAAGCAACCACATATTTCGCCATGGAGCATGTTCTGATTGGCCAGTGAGGGGCCAAAGCCTCAACACACCGACAACTTGTTAATTCATCAAAACCTAGCCCTTTCGTACCAACTCCATTAAGTGAGCCAATAATTGTGATAGGGAAAATAGCAAAAATATTTTTGACACAACCCTGAACCTGTAGCAATATTACCTGCGCTTAGATTTAACATGGATTTTGGTTTATTAAAATAATAAAGAGTATTACAATGTTGTATCTGTCCATTCTCGGCATTGTGACCAGATTTCCTGGTCTTCCATGGGCAAGTAGCCTAGTGGTTAGAGTGTTGGACAAGGTAAAAAAAAAAAAAATTATTCTGCCCCTGAACAAGGCAGACTGTGAGGATGTTGGGCTATGGATAATGTGGGGTGATTATTGGTATTTCTGCCTTTAATCTTCACTGATTGAGACTGAAATGTCCTTCAAACACTCAGAGCCATCTAGCTGTGTCATCCCCAAGGCTTACATGAAAGGTTCAGCATCAGTGTGTGTGTGTGCACACGTGTGTGTGCGTCTGTGTGTGTGTGATCCCACTACAACTGTTATCTGCTAAAATATTGCATATCTCCCATGATGACATGTCTGTAAAACAAAAAGCTCAATGACGGAGACACACTTCCTCCTGGTAAGGGTCAGTGTCCTTTGTTTCACCCCTAATGTCAAAACCTTGCTCATAATATATTAACCCCTGATTATAAATGATCTTGTTTCTATAAATAAACAAGTTTCCACGTCGGTAAAAGCAGTGCTGAAAGATATATAGTACTCTGACTGACTTGCCATATGGACCAGAATGAGATATTTGGACATTTTGGTGCTCAAATAGTGAACAAAAACAGTTACCATCCCACTCAACTAAAATGTCTCTGTTTTGTTTGGTGTTTAAAACCAATAATCAATTAAATCCCCATAATGACTGGTGAAATGCACACAAAAGAAAGAGAAAATACATTTAATACATTTATTTAATGCATATTACAGCAGGCAGGGTCATTTTAGTGCAAAATAAAGCCATAGCAATGTGACTTTTAATGCATGGTGTACATAATTTACTGTAGTTTCTAACAGAATATATTCCAAGTGGGAAAACTCATCTCCATACACTCTATAGGTTACAATGAGTTATGACAGGGCAGGCAACCTGGATTGCAATGTTACAAAAATGTACATTTAACCAAGCAAGAAGAGAAACTAAACAGGGCTGTCACAGTCTTCCTCCTCTTCATCTGAAGATCAGATCAGAGGACCAATATGCGGCGTGGTATGTGTTCATAGTGAACTTTAATCAAGAGAACACTGAACACTGCAACACTATACAAAAGAGTAACAAAAACAATAAACCAATGAGGACCGTGAAGCTACAAATGAGACCTGTGCTGAACACAAGCCACTAACATAGACAATCACCCACAAACAAACAGTGCAACCCAGGCTACCTAAGTATGATTCTCAATCAGAGACAACTAATGACACCTGCCTCTGATTGAGAACCATACTAGGCCAAACATAGAAATCCCAAATCATAGAAAATCAAACATAGACTGCCCACCCAACTCACGCCCTGACCATACTAAATAAATACAAAACAAAGGAAATAAAAGTTAGAACGTGATAAGGGCAGCCGAAGGTTGTGATCTGGTTGATGAACTCATCAATGCCCAGACAGACTTCTCCGTAGTTTCTGGATGTGCACTCTTGTTGTGAGGGCCAGTACTCTATCCATGTCTGTTCTCCTAGGACACCACCGTAGTGCTGCGGTTGACATCTGGCTCATCTTTCTTCTGCATACTGCAGCTCTCTTCCACACACGTGCACACATCTCCAAGAGACAGTCTGCTCAGAGTACCACCTTCCCTCTGTGGGTGGTAGAACTTCACACAGTTTTTCTGGTTGTAGTATTCATATACAGAGACGGCAGCTGGCTGTAGAACTCCCACTTCCTGTACTCTGTGGATCTTAAAGGATATTCTGTCTTCTAACTTATGAGACACCTTGTCCAGATATAGGATGAGAGATCCTTTTTCAGACAGGACTTTGTTCATCTCAAACTTCTCTATGTAGCGCTCCCTCCCCATGAACAACATTTTCAGATCGTCTGTGTCCACAATAAAGCCGGTCAGCAAGCCGATGTCCAGAATAGACATGGTTGCATCTCTCTCTGAATTACGATACAACACATCAATAGTGAGCATAAATGACTCCTTGGCATCCTCGTGGCTTGTTTTGTCCATCTTTGTGAGGGTGACAGAGAGGTCAAAGCTTTCACAGTCACTGTCCTTTTCCTCTGGCAGGGCATAGTACAGTGTCACCACCGACAAGGTCGCCTCACCATTTCCTGAGGCTTTTACAGTCAAGTCCTTGTCTATGGAGTTGACCATGTTTGTATGTGTGAGGAACTGGTTCTTGTTGTTGATGGACCACCTGGTGACTGATGGTCTGCCGGCCACCTCTAGGTTGATGTTCAAGTCAAAGTATTTCAGGTCCTTCACGTGGCTCCAATACTCAGCCACAGCCTGGAACACCATGATGGTGGACTGTGTGGATCCGTATCCCCCTCCCACCTTCTTCTGCTTGTTGAGCCACCTGACTATGGGGCCGGCCTCTTCGAAGGCCTTCATCTTGACCAGGGCAAGCAGGGCGTACGACGTGGCCTCCAGCGTGTACTGGTGACCACCAGGGATCGGCCAGTGGTCCAGTTGTGGAGAGGCGAACTTCAGAAGGGTCTCCTTGTTGAGTTTTTCAGCATTGGCCAGAGCATAGGAGGTCATAGCTACAGCATAAGGGTTAGTCAGGTGTGGCAGACGCTTCTCGAGGTACGCTACTGCCTTAGCCATACTGCCTGGTAGGCTGTTGACAGAGTGCTCACACATTGAGCTTGCTTCCTGTATGGCGATGAGAACAAAAGCTGTCATGGAGGCGTCATTGTCTGATCCCCTCATGTTACCCGTCATCTCTGCATGAATGACAGGAGCAAACTCATTGAAGATGCCACCTGGCTGTTGTGTGTTCAGGATCAGCCACTTGACAGCAGTACAGAGCACGTTTTCCTGAACACTGATTAATGTACTGGACATGGCAAACACCTTCACCACGTATGCTGTCAGCCAGGTGCTGCTCTGTCTGTGGACCCAGGCAGCGTAGGAGCCATCTTCTTTACGGTAGGCCAGCTCATGTTGGTAACCAATGTTGATGTACTTGATGGCTGTGTTCCGTCTGTCCAGGCCAATATCCTCCCACTTTTTTGTGTTGTCTAGGTAGTGTGTAGCAATGACAGGCAGGGTCATGTAGATCATGTTCTGTTCCCCAGATCCGACTGGCTGAACTATCAGACTGCCCAGAGAGTCTCCACTGATGGCCTGCTCCACCAGCACACTGGCCTGCTCTCCAGCTGTCACACTGATCAGTGTGTAAGCATCAGAGTTTGGCACCTGGTTCTTTGGAACTTCACTGGGTATGTGTGACGTCTGCTCACCACCATGTTTAACCGGGTTCAGGAGTACCTTGGTTTCCTTCTTGACCAGTACTCCCTCAGCCACAACACGCAGATCCCTCTTCACCCCGTCATTGCTGCCAAAGTTTTCACAGATGCCTTGACCTCAATGGAGTGCAAGCCCAGCTTCATAGGGATGATGACATAGGGGACAACCCGGGTGGACATGGCGTCCATGTTCACTTCCTTCCTGTACTTACCCTTCTTGCTTGCCGAGCTGCACACCTCGTCATTCTCCATTAGCTCCACACACACAGCGATGGGGTATTTGCTGTAGTTGTGGAGGATTGCTTTGACCTCCAGCTGTTCATTGCGGATGGCTGAGTAGGGCAGCTTGAGGTCGATGAAAAACTCCTTTAGAACTATCATCTCAAACGGATCTGCCACACAGATACCATGAATTTTAGACAGGCTGATGGCTCTTATTTCCCAGAAGGTGATGGAATCCTTTAGGTAGATGTTCCTTATTACAGATGTGGACTCACAGTGCTTGTTTTGGGCAGGGCATTCAGGAAGATTGGTGTCCTCCCACATCCAGCTCTCGGCGAACAGACTACGAGACACAATGTCTTCAGACCCCATGTACGCATCATCATCATCCTCCTCACTGCGTGAGAGCAGCAGTGCATCCTGTTTGGATTCTATCTTCTTGGAGGCCATCTCAGTGCAGCAGACAAGGAAGGCTTGGGCGCAGACGTCCCCATCTGTGATGTACTGGGCCCGTCTGTCACAGGTATATCCCATGGTGTTGTCCCTCATCCCGTCCACACAACACTCCTTGGCTAGACCATTGTACTTACTGGCCATACTAGTGATGACGTCACTGATGGTCACTGCTCGTCTCCGCCTAGAACTAACAGGACAGCTTGGGTCTGTTCTGATCCCAGTCCCGTTAGCAGTGTTGGTCTCAAATACCAGACCAGCATCGTAGAACACCCCCATATTGTCTGCTCCCCCTCCAACTGTACAGCCTGTATCATGCTTCTCTATGGTGTCCCAGATCTTGGTCTGTGTGAGGCGGTGTTTGCTGTTGAGAACGTTGACTCCCTTGTCTACAGCCACCAGTCCTACTTTAGCTCCCGGGTCTCCAGTGATGGTCAGACTCAAAACCTTACGAGGCTCATAGGTTGCCTTGGGCCTGGTGGATGTCACTTTCAGTGATCCCATGCAGGAGACCTTGATGTCAACCCAGACAGAGTCTGCCACCAGGTCAGCTGCTCCCACATGGTAGTACGCTACGATGCGGAACGACGGAAGCAGCTCCTTGGAGACAGGCACTGACAGTGTCACCAGCGCGTTGCCCTGTCTTTTAATCGGCCTACTTTCACCAGCTGACCTCTACTCAGGAACATGTATGTAATGTCATGGACTTGTTTGGGGGTGGGTCCCAGGTACAGTTCGATCTTAATGGGGTCTCCTATCTTCAGCTCATTAGAGTCAACCCGACATGGAGAAAGTTCCTGGTGGAAGTTCTGTAGGGGAGAGCCTTCATGGTGGCCTCCGCCTGTCTGTTGTGGAGGATCGCCGGGTCCTTGGTCTTCACAGTGATTGCCAGCTCTCTGGCAGATGCCACAGTGTTAAGTGTAACTTTGGCAAAACCATTGGCCCTGGTCACCCCTTTAGCATTATCTGGAGTCACCTCAACCTCCACTCCAATGGCTGGAGAGTTGTCAGGATTTGTAATGTAAACAGAGATGTCAAAGGGCATGCCAGGTTTGAAGTATTTGGGCGTTCTCTTGAAGAGGATGGTGTATGGCGAAGTGACAATCTGGATCCCTCTCTTCTCTGCCTCTACCATTTCACCCCCACCCTCTGTTAACACACTGACTGATACGAAAATGGACTGTTTGACCAGATCATGGATTTTGGGGAAAGTCTGTGTGATGTGTTCCTTTTTCAGACAAGCCACTCCTTTCCCTTCTCTGATCTCTACTCTCTGCAGAGAGGCAGGGAAACTCTTTTTCTCGTTATCTGTTGTGATGACACCAAACACCACATAGCCTGTCCCTGTCACTTCCTTACCGTATAGATACCTGGCAGTGATGTCAACAGTCAGGTCTTTGTCATCAACGTGAAGAATGCTTTAGCTGGGGTCAGACTAACCTCGAAGCTGGGCAGAACATACTCCTTGACCTCAAAGTCAGATGAGAAGGTCTTTTGAGGAGTGCTCTTGAACCTTGTGACTACATGCCATGTCCCGAAACTGACAATTGCAGGGAGATTGAACTGTCAGATTTGACTCCCTTGTCTGGGTTGACGATCTCCCTGAAGATGGTGATGTTCTCAGGAGTCATGATCTCCACAGAGACTGCGATCTCTTTGTCCTTGGCGACCTCCTGGTCCTCAAATATCTCCCTGGTCAGAGGCTCCAAGCCAGGAGTCATAGAGAACACTCTGTAGTGGACGGTGCTGGCCGGAGTGTAAATGGTCTTGTCAGTCTGGATGAAGATGTATCCAGACTGGAAGGAGACCAGGACAACCTTCTCCAGGAGGCAGTCAGGGAACTGGGCCTGCAGGACCACATACTGCTTCTGCTTGGGGTCATCCACAAAGTGGTCCCGCTCTGGGATGACCAGTTGTGTCATAGCCTGGAAGTTGTTTGCTTGATCCAGAACCACTGATTTAGAGGCTAGCTCTTTGCTCTGCGTAGGGTGGTTCTTCACCATGATCTTAACATTCAGGGGACCTCCTGCATGGTCCTGAGACTCCACAAAGATGTTCTCCTTACTGCCCACACGCAGCAGGTTAGGAGCTGACAACACTAGTAGTGCAGCTCCATCAGATAAGGTAGGTAAGGAGAGGGCTACAGCCAGAGCGGCCAGACACAGCAAGTTGCCGACCCACATCTCCCCGCTGATTCTGGGTCTGTAATAGTGTCTTCCCTCTCCAACCCTGTCTTTTATCCTGTCTAGGGTTAGTTCTTTCTGTGGGAGGAGTTTCAGGGTGAATCCCCCTTGGGGTGGGTTACATCCCAGTAGTAGAGTTGGGAAACCAGCCGGCTTGATAAGAGTAGTTGGAAAGTCCACTGTTAAGCAAAACAAACAGCTCAAAATCTGTCAGAGAGATATACAGGTTGGAAATGTACTGGACCTGTGGACCTACTGTGATTTATATTTAACCACTGAAACAAACAACTTAGTAATACAAAATGTCAGAAAAAGTGATATTATTAATCAGCAAATGGACATGGACGTGCTATTATCAAAGCCCGAAGCTAACTAACTCCATTAGTTCAGATCTGGTTTCAAGACAAGTCACTGTCAAAACAGAAACACCCTAAATGCCAAGGAGAGCTTGGTGCATCTCATCATGAGTCAGCACACACATACACACACACAACTATAATGATGTTCTGTAGTTCTGTACCTACCTAAAAAATGCGGTTAAATATGTGTAAAGAAATTTGTTATGCTGGTGAATGAGGACCCAAAAGCGACTTGGCGAAAACAGAGTCTTTATTCCAGTAAAGGATATAAGCAATACTCCTGGACAATCAGAGCAGAAAACAAAACATAAAAAACTTAAATCCACTCGTAGTGACGAGGACAGACTGGAGACTCGACCATTAACTGTAGGTTGCCTCGGGAAGGCACCGACCGTAGCAGACTCAGACACCTGCTCAAACGCAGCATCTGAAGGAGACAAGATACGATAGGGCGAGACAAAGACACAGCACAGCGAACTTCATACAAGGATCCGACAGGACAGAAACGGAAAACAAGGGAGAAATAGGGACTCTAATCAGAGGACAAGATAGGGAACAGGTGTGAAAAGACTAAATGAGTGAGTAGGAGAATGGGGAACAGCTGGGAGCAGGAACGGAACGATAGAGAGAGGAGAGAGAGGGAAGGAGAGAGAAAAAAAGGGAACGAACCTAATAAGACCAGCAGGGGGAAACGAACAGAAGGGAAAGCATAATGACAAGACAATATAAGACAAAACATGACAAAATTAAAACAATTTTATATCCTGAGCTTTATTATATAGCTCTGAAATTTTAGGATCCCTTAAGATATAATCTGTTTTAAAATACATTATTTGATTAAATATTGAATTTGGCCATTACTACTATAGCCCATTTCTTAAAATTCTAGGGGATACATATTGGGTAGCCACAAAACCATCGTGTTCATTAGAGTCTCATCTTTCCATAGAGTGATCATCTTAGTTTGTAGGCCAAACTGTTTGGACGTTCCAGACATTTTTGTGAGGAGACCGATTTTTGGGATGTCTCAGGGTCCGACAAACCACTCTAGCTCGGCCACCTTCCACCGCAGATGGGTAAGGCCGCCATAGGCGATGCGGTGGATTGAGTCGCATTTAATGCAGATATCTCTAGTTTAAACTGACAGATTTTGATTTTGATAACTTTATTATGCTGCTTAGATTGACTCCGGGGTTCATTAATAGACACAATTTTTTGGGGGATGCATTATGTATGATTCTCAATGATTCTCTACGCTATGCTTGCATGTATTGTCACAAACTCAAATTAGGCAAACTAATACAATTTTAGCAACAAGGAGATGAAGGAGAGATTTCTGCATAGTGCATCTTTAAACGATCAATAAGTGCTAATATCAACAACACAGATGTTCTCAATTGCTTCCAAAATGTCCCACTAACTTAACCCTCTTTAATTAAACATTTTTTATAAAGGGGTGGATCAGAATTAATATTGCAGATAGATTGTTGCTTCAATCAATGTAATTGTCTGCATCATTTCCAATCCCCCATATATTCTTTGGCTAAATACATACATACATACATACATACATACATACATACATACATACATACATACATACATACATACATACATATACATACATACATACATACATACATACATACATACATACATACATACATACATACATACATACATACATACATACATATATATGCATACATAAACATTCCTACATATACACATATATATATATATATATATATATACAGTGGGGCAAAAAAGTATTTAGTCAGCCCCCAATTGTGCAAGTTCTCCCACTTAAAAAGATGAGAGAGGCCTGTAATTTTCATCATAGGTTCACTTCAACTATGACAGACAAATGAGAGAGAAAAAAATCCAGAAAATCACATTGTAGTATTTTTTATGAATTTATTTACAAATTATGGTGGAAAATAAGTATTTGGTCACCTACAAATAAGCAAAATCTCTGGCTCTCATAGACCTGTAACTTCTTCTGTAAGAGGCTCCCTGTCCTCCACTCGTTACCTGTATTAATGGCACCTGTTTGAACTTGTTATCAGTATAAAAGACACCTGTCCACAACCTCAAACAGTCAAACTCCAAACTCCACTATGGCCAAGACCAAAGAGCTGTCAAAGGACACCAGAAACAAAATTGTAGACCTGCACCAGGCTGGGAAGACTGAATCTACAATAGGTAAGCAGCTTAGTTTGAAGAAATCAACTGTGGGAGCAATTATTAGGAAATAGAAGACATACAAGACCACTGATAATCTCCCTCGATCTGGGGCTCCACACAAGATCTCACCCCGTGGGGTCAAAATGATCACAAGAACAGTGAGCAAAATTCCCAGAACCACACGGGGGGACCTGGTGAATGACCTGCAGAGAGCTGGGACCAAAGTAACAAAGCCTACCATCAGTAACACACTACGCCGCCAGGGACTCATATCCTGCAGTGCCAGATGTGTTTTCCTGCTTAAGCCAGTACATGTCCAGGCCCGTCTGAAGTTTGCTAGAGAGCATTTGGATGATCCAGAAGAAGATTGGGAGAATGTCATATGGTCAGATGAAACCAAAATACAACTTTTTGGTAAAAACTCAACTCGTCGTGTTTGGAGGACAAAGAATGCTGAGTTGCATCCAAAGAACACCATACCTGCTGTGAAGCATGGGGGTGGAAACATCATGCTTTGGGGCTGTTTTTCCGCAAGGTACCAGGATGACTGATCCGTGTAAAGGAAAGAATGAATGGGGCCATGTATCGTGAGATTTTGAGTGAAAACCTCCTTCCATCAGCAAGGGCATTGAAGATGAAACGTGGCTGGTTCTTTCAGCATGACAATGATCCCAAACACACCGCCCGGGCAACGAAGGAGTGGCTTCGTAAGAAGCATTTCAAGGTCCTGGAGTGGCCTAGCCAGTCTCCAGATCTCAACCCCATAGAAAATCTTTGGAGGGAGTTGAAAATCCATGTTGCCCAGCAACAGCCCCAAAACATCACTGCTCGAGAGGAGATCTGCATGGAGGAATGGTCCAAAATACCAGCAACAGTGTGCGAAAACCTTGTGAAGACTTACAGAAAACATTTGACCTCCAAAAAGGGTATATAACAAAGTATTGAGATAAACTGCAAATACTTATTTGCAAATAAATAAATTAAAAATCCTATAATGTGATTTTCTGGATTTCTTTCCCTCATTTTGTCTGTCATAGTTGAAGTGTACCTATGATGAAAATTACAGGCCTCATCTTTTTAAGTGGGAGAACTTGCACAATTGGTGGCTGACTAAATACTTTTTTGCCCCACTGTATATATTCTGCAAATTATACATTATTAACGCTGGGGTTCATTAATAGACACATTTTTTTTGGGGGGGGGATTATGCATTATGTAACTTAATATGTGAACAAATCCACTTTAAAATATGAGTCATAGATCTGTCATTCTCATTGAAAGCAATTCTGAGAAGCAGTAGAGCTGTTATATGTGAGCTATTTTTATGCTTCCTGTGCAGTTTTGTTTTTAACTTTCGGTTTTGAACAGCAGCTTCAAACAGCTGAAAAGGGTGGCTAATATGGAACCTCAAATCTAAAATATATTTAGATTTGTTGAACACTTTTTTGCCTACTCCATGGTTACATCTGTGTTACTTAACCGGTTTTGATGTTTCACTATTATTCTACAATGTAGAAAATAGTACAAATAAAGACAAACCCTTGAATTGGTAGGTGTGTCCAATCTTTTGACTGGTACTGTATGTTATTTTACTCAAGCTATGACGTTGAAACAAGGACATTGATTCAAACGTACCATTTTAAAACAATTTGTTTAGTTTTGATTAGAATATTTTTTTCTTTTTTTAGGCCTCATCAGTAATTAACTTAATCTTGCCTACTTATATTTCATCTTTATTTAACTAGGCAAGTCAGTTAAGAACAAATCCATATGTTCAATGACAGCCTAGGAACAGAGGGACAAAACTGCCTTGTTCAGGGGCAGAACAACAGGTTTGTGCCTTGTCAGCTCGGGGATTCAAACTTGCAACCTTTCAGTTACTAGCCCAATGTTCTAACCACTAGGCTACCCTGTCATAGCATTGACAATGTTTGTCATGTCCATGCTCAGCCATAATGCAGTTTACAGTAGGCCTAGCCCCTATCTCAGTGTTAATGAGATTGAGCCCATGCAATTACATAGAACAATGTGCAAACTGGTTCTAGTTAGCCTATTTGGCAAAGATAGGATAGGTCTATAGTTTATTATTTTGTTTATGTAGGCAATTTAACACACTATAAACGGACTAACATTAGAATTGGAGTTGATTCCATGGCAATACATAAAAAAACTGTAAATACACAACCTCAAGCAACCACATATTTAGCCATGGAGCATGTTCTGATTGGCCAGTGAGGGGCCAAGCCTCGACACACCCACAACTTGTTAATTCATCAAAACCTAGCTCTTTTGTGCCAACTCCAGCAAGTGAGCCAATATTTGTGATAGGGAAAATAGCAAAAATATATTTGGCACAACCCTGAACCTGTAGCAATATTACATGCTCTTAGATTTATCATTGTGTTTGGTTTATTAAAATAATAAAGACTATTACAATGTGTTATCTGTCCATTCTCTCGGCATTGTGACCAGATTTCCTGGTCCTTCCATGGGCAGGTAGCCTAGTGGTTAGAGTGTTGGAGTTGTAACCAAAAGGTTGCAAGTTCAAATCCCTGAGCTGACAAGGTCAAAAAATCACTTCTTCTGCCCCTGAACAAGGCAGACTCTTCCGAGGCCATCATTGAAAATAAGAATTTGTTTTTAACTGACTTGCCTCGTTAAATAAATAAAATTACAGAGAGTTATTGTTTCAAAATAATGGCATGCTTAGGCACTCATTTATTTTTGCTACAGTATACTGATGAGTTAATTTGTTTGACCAACCAGATCTGCACACTTGTAAGATGTCCAGATACAATGCAGTGTAGGCCGTCATTGTAAATAAGAATTTGTTCTTAATAACTGACTTGCCTAGTTAAATAAAGGTTAAAAACAATTATACAAAATATTCAATGCATGCCTGACTACCTCTGGAAGGGGTCAGAAAGATCTGATTACAATTAGTTCACAATATGTATTTTGATTGTCTACACCTGTCAAAAAATGTGGACACAATCAGAATGTTGACAAGATCACGACAAGGGACGCATGTTAGCACCAGGCATTGTCATCTGGGTTCAGGAAGAGAGTGAGGATGTTGGGCTATGGTTAGTGTGGGGTGATTATTGGTATTTTTGTCTTTCATATTCACTGATTGAGACTGAAATGTCCTTCAAACACTCAGAGACCTCTAGCTGTGTCTTCCCCAAGGCTTACATGAAAGGTTCTGCGTCAGTGTGTGTGAGTGTGTGCACTCGTGTGTGTGTGTGTGTGATCCCACTACAACTGTTGTTTGCTGAAATACATACTGCATATCTCCCATGATGACAAAAGCTCAATGACCGAGACACACTTCCTCCTGGTAAGGGTCAGTGTCCTTTGTTTCACCCTAATGTCAAAACCTTGCTCATAATATATTAACCCCTAATTATAAATGATCTTGTTTCTATAAACAAGTTTCCACATCGGTAAAAGCAGTGATGAAAGCGTCTATTACCCTAACTGATTTGTATACAGTACATCTTATTTTCTTAGTGCCATATGGGGCAGGAGAAAATGTTTGCTAATCCTGATCGCATTTGGTAAAAACAATGATGAAGTGCTGAAAGATACATAGTACTCTGACTGACTTGCCATATGGACCAGAATGAGATATTTGGACATTTTGGTGTTCAAATAGTGAACATAAATAGTTACCATCCCACTCAACCTTAAACTTAAATGTCTTTGTTTAGTGTTTAAAACCAATAAACAATTAAATCCCCATAATGACTGGTGATATGCACACAAAGGAATTAGAGTTAATATGTTTTTTAATGCATTTCTTTCATGCTTATTACAGCAGGCAGGGTCATTTTAGTGCTGAAATAAAGCCATAGAACTGTGATCATGTCATAGTAATAAATGACAACTGCAAATGGTACACTTAAATGTATAAATGTGCCATTTGCAGTCGTCATCATCATGTTAACTTTAAAGAAAAAATTATTTATGCACGGTGTACATCATTTACTGGTCAGTTTCTAACAGAATATTTTCCAAGTGGGCAAACTCATCTCCATACTCTCTAGAGGTTACAATGAGTTATGACAGGGCATGCAACCAGGATTGCAATGTTACAAAAATGTACATTTAACAAAGCAAGAAGAGAAACTAAACAGGGCAGCCGAAGGTTGTGATCTGGTTGATGAACTCATCAATGCCCAGACAGACTTCTCTGTAGTCTCTGGATGTGCACTCTTGTTGTGAGGGCCAGTACTCTATCCATGTCTGTTCACCTAAGACATACTTGTACTGCAACAGTCCTTTATCCTCCACTCTGTGCAGGTCTTCAGACTTCCCCATAATCATGTATGTTTTCCCCTGCATTAGACCCAGAGCTTCTCTACAGTAAGCCAGTCCCATGAAGTCACGATTCTTCCCCTCCACTCCCTCGTCAGTACCTGGCTTGATGACCAAATCGATCTTCACGGTGTAAGTATCTGTGTGTGTGGTCAGCTTAGAGTCCACCACCGTGGCTTTGTAAACGTAATCCAGTCCCGCGCCGCAAGCTTTGTCTATGCGTTGGACATCTGGCTCACCTTTCTTCTGCATACTGCAGCTCTCTTCCGCACACGTGCACACGTCTCCAAGACACAGTCTGCTCAGAGTACCACCCTCCCTCTGTGGGTGGTAGAACTTCACACAGTGCTTCTGGTTGTAGTATTCATATACAGAGACGGCAGCTGGCTGTAGAACTCCCACTTCCTGTACTCTGTGGATCTTAAAGGATATTCTGTCTTCTAACTTATGAGACACCTTGTCCAGATATAGGATGAGAGATCCTCTTTCAGACAGAACTTTGTCCATCTCAAACTTCTCTATGTAGCGCTCCCTCCCCTTGGACAACTGATTCAGATCGTCTGTGTCCACAATGAAGCCGGTCAGCAAGCCGATGTCCAGAATAGACATGGTCGCATCTCTCTCTGAGTTCTTATACAACACCTCAATAGTCAGCATAAATGACTCCTTGGCGTCCTCGTGACTTGTTTTGTCCATCTTAGTGAGGGTGACAGAGAGGTCAAAGCTTTCACAGTCACTGTCCTTTTCCTCTGGCAGGGCATAGTACAATGTCACCACCGACAAGGTCGCCTCACCATTTCCTGTGGCTTTTACAGTCAAGTCCTTGTCTATGGAGTTGACCTTGTCTGTACGAGTGTGGAACTGGTTCTTGTTGTTGATGGACCACTTGGTGGCTGATGCCCTGCCGGCCACCTCTAGGTTGATGTTCAAGTCAAAGTCTTTCAGGTCCTTCACGTGGCTCCAATACTCAGCCACAGCCTGGAACACCATGATGGTAGACTGTGTGGATCCGTATCCCCTCCCACCTTCTTCTGCTTGTTGAGCCACCTGACTATGGGGCCGGCCTCTTGAAGGCCTTCACCTTGACCAGGGCAAGCAGGGCGTGCGACGTGGCCTCCAGCGTGTACTGGTGACCACCAGGGACTGGCCAGTGGTCCAGCTGTGGAGAGGCGAATTTCAGTAGGGTCTCCTTGTTAAGTTTCCTGCATTGGCCAGAGCATAGGAGGTCATAGCTACAGCATAAGGGTTAGTCAGGTGGGGCAGACGCTTCTCGAGGTACGCTACTGCCTTAGCCATACTGCCTGGTAGGCTGTTGACAGACTGCTCACACACTGAGCTTGCTTCCTGCATGGCGATGAGAACAAAAGCTGTCATGGAGGCGTCACTGTCAGAACCCCTCACGTTACCCGTCATCTCTGCGTGAATGACAGGAGCAAACTCATTGAAGATGCCATCTGGCTGTTGTGTGTTCAGGATCAGCCACTTGACAGCAGTACAGAGCACGTTTTCCTGAACACTGATTAATGTACTGGACATGGCAAACACCTTCACCACGTATGCTGTCAGCCAGGTGCTGCTCTGTCTGCTGACCCAGGCAGCGTAGGAGCCATCTTCTTTACGATAGGCCAGCTGACGTTGGTAACCAATGTTGATGTACTTGATGGCTGTGTTCCGTTTGTCCAGGCCAATATCCTCCCACTTTTTGGTGTTGTCCAAGTAATGTGTAGCAATGACAGGCAGGGTCATGTAGATCATGTTCTGTTCCCCACACCCGACTGGCTGAACTATCAGACTGCCCAGAGAGTCTCCACTGATGGCCTGCTCCACCAGCACACTGGTCTGCTCTCCAGCTGTCACACTGATCAGTGTGTCAGCATCAGAGTTTGGCACCTGGTTTTGGGGCACTCCACTGCGTATGTGTGACGTCTGCTCACCACCATGTTTAACCGGGTTCAGGAGTACGTTGGTTTCCTTCTTGACCAGTACTCCCTCAGCCACAACACGCAGATCCCTCTTCACCCCGTCATTGCTGCCAGAGTTTTTCACAGATGCCTTGACCTCAATGGAGTGCAAGCCCAGCTTCATAGGGATGATGACATAGGGGACAACCCGGGTGGACATGGGGTCCATGTTCACTTCCTGCCTGTACTTTCCCTTCTTGCTTGCCGAGCTGCACACCTCACCGTTCTCCATCAGCTCCACACGCACAATGATGGGGTCTTCGCTGTAGTTGTGGAGGATTGCTTTGACCTCCAGCTGTTCATTGCGGACGGCTGAGTAGGGCAGCTTGAGGTCGATGAAGAACTCCTTCAGAACTATCATCTCAAACGGATCTGCCACACAGATGCCATGAGTTTTAGACAGGCTGATGGCTGTTATTTGCCAGGTGGTGATGGAATCCTTTAAGAAGTTGTTCCTTATTACAGATGTGGACTCACAGTGCTTGTTTTGGGCAGGGCATTCAGGAAGATTGGTGTCCTCCCACATCCAGCTTTCAGGGAACTGACTACGAGACACAATGTCTTCAGACCGCATGTACGCATCATCATCATCCTCCTCACTGCGTGAGAGCAGCAGTGCATCCTGTTTGGATTCTATCTTCTTGGAGGCCATCTCAGTGCAGCAGACAAGGAAGGCTTGGACGCAGACGTCCCCATCTGTGATGTACTGGGCCCGTCTGTCACAGGTATATCCCATGGTGTTGTCCCTCATCCCGTCCACACAACACTCCTTGGCCAGACCATTGTACTTACTGGCCATACTAGTGATGACGTCACTGATGGTCACTGCTCGCCTCCGCCTAGAACTAACAGGACAGCTGGGGTCTGTTCTGATCCCAGTCCCTTTAGCAGTGTTGGTCTCAAATACCAGACCAGCATCGTAGAACACCCCCATATTGTCTGCTCCCCTCCAGCTGTACAGCCTGTATCATGCTTCTCTATGGTGTCCCAGATCTTGGCCTGTGTGAGACGGTGTTTGCTGTTGAGAACGTAGACTCCCTTGTCTACAGCCACCAGTCCTACTTTAGCTCCCGGGTCTCCAGTGATGGTCAGACTGAAAGCCTTACGAGGCTCATAGGATGCCTTGGGCCTGGTCGATGTCACTTTCAGTGATCCCATGCAGGAGACCTTGATGTCAACAGACAGAGTCTGCCACCAGGTCAGCTGCTCCCACATGGTAGTACGCTACGATGCGGAACGACGGAAGCAGCTCCTTGGAGACAGGCACTGACAGTGTTACCAGCGCGTTGCCCTGTCTTTTAAATCGGCCTACTTTCACCAGCTGACCTCTACTCAGGAACATGAATGTAAGGTCATGGTTTTGTATGGGGGTGGGTCCCAGGTTCAGATCAATCTTAATGGGGTCTCCTATCTTCAGCTCATTAGAGTCAACCCCGACATGGAGAAAGTTCTTGGTGGAAGTTCTGTAGGGGAGAGCCTTCATGGTGGCCT
Source organism: Oncorhynchus keta (assembly GCF_023373465.1). Lineage (NCBI taxonomy): Eukaryota > Metazoa > Chordata > Actinopteri > Salmoniformes > Salmonidae > Oncorhynchus > Oncorhynchus keta. Next base: position 1,805 of record NW_026284846.1, on the reverse strand, counting down.
CCGCCTGTCTGTTGTCGAGGATCGCCGGGTCCTTGGTCTTCACAGTGATTACCAGCTCTGTGGCTGATGCCACAGTGTTAAGTGGTATTTTTGCAAAACCGTTGGCCCTGGTCACCCCTTTAGCGTTATCTGGAGTCACCTCAACCTCCACTCCAATGGCTGGAGAGTTGTCGGGATTCGTAATGTAAACAGAGACGTCAAAGGGCATGCCAGGTTTGAAGTATTTGGGTGTTCTCTTGAAGAGGATGGTGTATGGCGAAGTGACAATCTGGATCCCTCTCTTCTCTGCCTCTACCATTTCACCCCCACCCTCTGTTAACACACTGACTGATACGAAAATGGACTGTTTGACCAGATCATGGATTTTGGGGAAAGTCTGTGTGATGTGTTCCTTTTTCAGACAAGCCACTCCTTTCCCTTCTCTGATCTCTACTCTCTGCAGAGAGGCAGAGAAACTCTTTTTCTCGTTATCTGTTGTGATGACACCAAACACCACATAGCCTGTCCCTGTCACTTCCTTACCGTATAGATACCTGGCAGTGATGTCAGCAGTCAGGTCTTTGTCATCAACGTGAAGAAGGCTTTAGCTGGGGTCAGACTAACCTCGAAGCTGGGCAGAACATACTCCTTGACCTCAAATTCAGATGAGAAGGTCTTTTGAGGTGTGCTCTGGAACCTCGTGACTACATGCCATGTCCCGAAACTGACGATGTCAGGTAGTTTGAACTGTCAGATTTGACTCCCTTGTCTGGGTTGACGATCTCCCTGAAGATGGTGATGTTTTCAGGAGTCATAATCTCCACAGAGACTGCGATCTCTTTGTTCTTGGCGACCTCCTTGTCCTCAAATATCTCCCTGGTCAGAGGCTCCAGGCCTGGAGTCATAGAGAACACTCTGTAGTGGACGGTGCTGGCCGGAGTGTAAATGGTCTTGTCAGTCTGGATGAAAATGTATCCAGACTGGAAGGAGACCAGGACAACCTTCTCCAGGAGGCGGTCAGGGAACTGGGCCTGCAGGACCACATACTGCTTCTGCTTGGGGTCATCCACAAAGTGGTCCCCTCTGGGATGACCAGTTGTGTCATAGCCTGGAAGTTGTTTGCTTGATCCAGAACCACTGATTTAGAGGCTAGCTCTTTGCTCTGCGTAGGTGGTTTTTCACCATGATCTTAACATTCAGGGACCTCCTGCATGGTCCTGAGATTCCACAAAGATGTTCTCATTACTGCCCACACGCAGCAGGTTAGGAGCTGATAACACTTGTAGTGCAGCTCCATCAGATAAGGTAGGTAAGGAGAGGGCTACAGCCAGAGCGGCCAGACACAGCAAATTGCCGACCCACATCTCCACTGCTGATTCTTGGTGTGTAATAGTGCCTTCCCTCTCAACCCTGGCTTTTATCCTGTCTAGGATTAGCTCATTCTGTGGGAGGAGTTTCAGGGTGAATCCCCCTTGGGGTGGGTTACTTCCCAGCAGTAGAGTTGGGAAACCAGCCGGCTTGATAAGAGTAGTTGGAAAGTCCACTCTTAAGCAAAACAAACAGCTCAAAATCTGTCAGAGAGATATACAGGTTGGAAATGTACTAGACCTGTGGAACTAATCTGATTTACATTTAACCACTGAAATAAACAAGTTAATAATACAAAATGGCAAAAAAAAGTTATGTTATTAACCAGAAAATGGACCTGGACGTGCTATTATCAAAGCCGAAGCTAACTAACTCCATTAGTTCAGATCTGGTTTCAAGACAAGCCAGCTTGTCAAGCATGATACAGTCACTGTCAAAACAACAGAAACACCCTAAAT